>NC_142606.1:70098217-70292632 GCF_041222555.1 Hakea prostrata | reverse complement strand
TATGCTCCAACTTGAGGGGAGTATTAAATATGGTAGTAGAAGAAAAATGGTCAAAAGAGGGAAGATGGTTACTTGTTAGTTGTTACTGCTTCTTTCTCCTCCACCTTTTCTCTGGTTTTTCCTTCTTAATTTGCATGCCTATTTAAGTTGCTTCTCATGACAAAATGATAATCAACTTCATTGTGCTTTATGGTATGAATCACTTGGGGTTTACAGAGGGGATCTAGATTAGCAGTCTGATTATCATACTAAAAGGTATTGTGATGCGAATCCCAAGTATCCAACACCTGAATGGACTATTTCCTTTGTCGTAGTGTCGATATTTATGGGTGTTGGGCCTTTGTTTAAAATGTTTGTGGTAGTCACGGGCATTCTATGGGCCCAAGCTATTGCCTAGGCTAAGTATGAAATGGTTTAATTAATGTTAATTCTGCCTAACTTATGTTGCGAGGGTAGAATAGTCATTTATTATGTTTACTTCATTTTTTAAGTGTATAAGTTAGTCTAGGCGAGTTAATTTCTATTTTCTAGTTTAAATCAGTTTCCTAGGTCCTAATTTTAGTAGGACTTCTTATGCTAAGGATAAAATTACAGTTTCTAAGTCCTAATTTTTAGTAGGACTTCTTATGTCCATTGATTGGATTAGGGAACATGGTGAATATTGAATGAAAGCTTAGCTTTGGGTGCTTTTGTGTTTTCATATTGGTTCTATCAATTGGTTTGAATATCAAAGCATTAGCAGTTCTAGTTCTATCAATTAGTTTGAAGGTTCAAACCTAGGGAGGTTTTGAAGTGAAATCAAGCTTAGACTGTTGACAGTCGCTGTATAGGAAACAGGCGTTGAAGTCCATCTTCAGGTGAATTCCATCCTCAAGGTTCCATCCATGTATCTGCCAATGTACACTTCATTCCCTTCTCATACCACCCTCTTATTTATTTATTTTTTTCTTGGATTTTCTTAAATTTTCAGACTTTTCTAGGGACCCAAAATTCAAGGTCAAATCTACACCAACCTAGTCATTAGATCTATCCCAAAATTTGGAACATCATCCCCCAACTAATGACCTTTGATCCCAATTTCGGCCCTAGCAAACCAACCAAACCCTGGATCTATTCATTTATCACCCTATTTTCCCTCCAAAGCCAAGAAACCCGATATCTCCCAATCCACCTTGCCAAAATCATTGACACTTGAAGAGATTATTCTAACCAACAAAATATGAATTCCTTCTAGGTTTTATCCCATTCCCCTAAGTTTTCATCCCCATCTTAACTCTTAAGGAACTTATCAACCTCCCATGGGATGGGCTAAGTATCCTTGATTCCCTAAATATCCTTCCATCTTTAACCACAAAGCCTTAAGTTAACCTTTTTCCCTAAAATCATTCCACCACAGCCCATATCACTAAGAACCTCCCATACTCCATTTAAAGAAACTCTTTCTTGGTCCCATATGAGTTGTTTCTATTAAAAGGATCTTGGAAGTTGGAAGAAGTAGTGCTCATTGAATATGGGCTGCCTCAAGTTAGTTGCCCTCCACAAATACAAGTTTGCCCAAAAATTGCCTCACCCATATTATTTCACAAGTCAAGGAACAAATTTTGGTCCAAATTTTGACCTTACAAAAGGCCTAAATTCCCATGTTTAGGTCGAAACTAGACACTTTTCAGACACTTGGAACCTCAATTTCGGGCCTCATATGGACTCAAATTGATTTGGATTCTTGCATACTACCTATTTCAAGCATAATAAACACTTATAGAACTACTAGTTTTCTAAAAAAAACCATTGAAAATGTAACATCCAACTTTTCAAGTATATACTACATATGAGAAGAAGCGAAAATGTTACAAATTACAAGTCTACTCTATTCAATGTCCTCCTCTTTCATTTGCACCCCATACAAATGACAATACAAGTCCCATGATGTTTGCCCCATATGTTGTCAGCGTAGTCAAGCATCTGACTTTGTACATGGCCTCATCCACATGCCTAAGATTTCTTGACGGTGGGAAGTTGTGAATCTCCAAATAAGGAACTAGCTCGACTGCATATGGAAAGGCTGGTGTTGGGTTTGGTGGCTGTGGAATAAAGTGGAAGATGTGCTCAACAAATGAAGGAGCACCCTAGTCTGTCGTGAAAGGATAAGGTCCATCTTGGCAATAAGGTCCCAGTGGCCAACTCCGATAGGTGGCGGTGGGAGGGACACCATAAGCTCCATAGGTTGCTCCCATACATAAAGCTCCACTAGTGGCTGCACTGGCCCGACCACTGGATTTGATAGCCGGGAGGGACACCATATGGTCCATAACCATAAGCTCCATAAGTCGACCCGGGTAGAACCAATACTCTCCCACGCAGTATCATATGAGGACTCGGAGGTCTATGCCATTCGGATCCCTCTAGAGGTGGAGGAGTCTCTAGAATCATTAATGCTCATCGATCTCATAGATCCCACCAAGCTCTTAGCATTAGCTGGACGGTAGGACCCATATGATGGCGTGTCCTCCCCGTGCTACGGCCGTGCTATCTCCCCTTCCCCTTCCCTCGAACATGTAGAGGAAACATTTCGACCTCGAGATGCAGCTCCGGTATGGTTTGAATCCTGTGTCACGTGGGTGAATTGACTCTCGCCTGTGAATCTCGGTGGTCGTCCTCCCCCCTTGACTTTCACATACTGCTGATGTTGGTGGTCGTGGTCTGTCCCTAGGATCAGTTGAATCCTGATCACGAGGTCCAACACCCTCCTCATCCCCTCCATCATCATCGTCATCGTCATCGTCATCATCACCACCATTGTCGTCATCGTCGGAGGCCTGAGTCACATCATCTTTAGTGTTGGACTAGACAATCAAATCCCCACTCTGGGTGGATGCACTAGGGTGTGGCACGAACGGGCGGGCGTTGCATGTGCACTCCCCTCCTGGGCCATGAAGTCCTCCACATCAGCCCCCATCTCCTCTGCAATCTTGTCTCTGGGACGACCTCCCTCCTCATCCAACAATGGCTCTCCATTGTTCCTGATCCAGTCAACTATTGGGTTATCATCATCATCCATCTCAAATATATCGGCCAACTCAATATTGTTACTCTCTCTATCCATCCCTTGTCTAATATGATCCTCCCTGTCTCATATTATAGTGTATGTAGACAAGGTCCTCTAGACGTTTCACACCCAGTCGGTCGCACCTCTTCGAGTGAATGAGGTTGAAGGTGTTCCAATTTCGCTCACAAACAGTGGCAGAACATGTTTGGGAGAGCACTTTGGTTGCAATCACACTCGAGTGGGGTGAGTCACGTCCAAATTGCAACCACCACTTAGCTGCAACAAACATAGACTCAAAGTCATATTAATACTTAAATAACTTAATTAAAGATAGAATATAATAATTAAATATATAATGAAATAAATGAATGAACTTACCCCCAGGGGCGGATTCCCGTCCCGATACGGTCACTGAACGACCGAAGCTCCCAGTGGCATCCCTAGATGCTTTTATCTTATCTATAAAGAGAAAAAACAATAACTAATTACTAGGTTAATGACTTAGTATAAAACAATGAATTGTGAATATCAAATGATTCAAATCACTATCTCACCTTCATAAGGATGATTACTTGTTTAGATGGATCCAGTTCCAACTTCTCCACTACAGTTTGGACGGCATCCATCAAATCTTGCCTCATCCCAAGATTGTCCTTGTAACTAATGGTACTTGGGATTTAAATAGTATGCTATGTAAGAAAAGTATGTCATAAAAGGGAATACTTAATGCTTAATAGTGTGATAACATAATGAAAATTAAATTGAATACTAGACTTAACAACTCACCAGCCTTATGCAGTGGATGCTGCAACATATTCTGCCATCTAAGTTGGATGATTTCGAGGACTTTCTTGTTGCTGTGTGGGTGGACTTGAGCAACTTGTTGCTTCATTCTCTCTATTGCAACAAATGTGTGTGGTAAAGTAGGTTTTCTTTGCTGATCTACCATCCTTAACATATGCACCACAGGCTCAAGCATCTTCACCACTATCCTCACATTATGCCAGAAAGTCTTATTGAGTATGGTCAACTGTGTTCTCCTTCCTCCCACGGATGAAGAACCCTCCCGCTAAACCATTGCCCTGATGCAAACATGCTCCTAAGGCCAATCTTCCCACTCTCAAAGCTTTGCAGTGCTATCCAATTTGTAGCAAATTTGGTTATGCCTGGCCTCACTAACTCACCTTGACACTTGTCCCTCATCATCTTTAATGCATATGTGTGGTTATAAATGAAGGTGCTAACTTGTCGGGCTTGCTCCACTGTCTTCTACATAAGCTTGACCTTTCCGATGTCCTTCAGCTTTAAGTCAATGTAGTGAGCAGCACATGGAGTCCAAAAGAGCTTATATCTGTCCATCATAAAGTGTACATGTAATGTAAATATATATATTTAAAAATGAAAATTAATACTATATGTTTAGATTACCTGGAGTTCTCCTGCATCTTCAACCCAGCTTTCTTGTAGTTGGAGCCATTATCAGTCACAATTTGGACCACATTTTCCACTCCAAATCTCCTTCACCACTTGCTTTAATAAATTATAAATATATTTTGCATCCTTATCACAAGATGCATCTACTGACTTAAGGAACACTGTCCTCCCGTCACAATTCAACATGAAATTGATGATGGACTGTCTAGTGGGACTAGTCCAACCATTAGTCATCGCAGTCACTCCATAATGAGCCCACATGGGCTTTAATCCCTTAATATACTCATTTAAGTCCTCTTTATGCTTTGGCAAATAGACATTATGTATCTCATATGGAGTGGGTCCCTGTACACCACTCCTAGCCTTGCCTATTTCCTCAATCATATCTCTATAGTAGGGCTATTAGGCTGTATGTGCTAGAATAATATGGTAATAAGCCCATTTGGAGAAAGCCATCCCCACTTTTTCTTTCACACTCCCCCATAAGTGCTTCAACTTTCTCTACTTATGCTTAGGCCTTGCAAATAGGGCTGGATCATTGCAAAGAATCTTCAGATCCAGATCTGTAGGATGTGCTGACGAAGCTTGACCCCTTGTAGGGGCCCGTGGGATAGGAACCTCCTGCCTCACACTCTGACTCCTCCTCATAGGGACTTGGGAGCCACCTGTGCCTCCCATACCTATTGGCTCTCTAGAGGACCCACAACCTAGAGACCTCTATTGCTCCTCATGTCATCAACCCTCTGTTGCTCCCTACTCATCATCATCGCCCTCCTAATTTGTTCGGCCTCTGGTTCAAGGTCACATCCATACTCTCCTGGCTCATTTAGACCATAATCCTCGGGATCTGGAAGGTCATTTAAGCATGCATCCTCGAACTCCTCCCTCTGTGTTCTCTTCTCTTTCCTCTTTTGCTTTCCCTCACTAATATATGAGGCCATTGCCTTCTTGACCTCTACGGACACCTTTTGGCAACCTACTACATCCCTGTTTCCACCAGCTAGATGCACCTTCAGTCTAGTGGCCCCACATCCTCCTATTTGTTTCTTGCAGTAATTACACTCGCTCCTCCTATCAGCTGTCAGTGGCCTTCCGTGTTGTCGAGCTATGTTTGACATCTTTAAAAGAGAGTGTGCCTGATACAAGAAATACACACTAAGTATCTTGAAAAGCTTCACAATATGCTCTAAAAATGACATACATGCTTCTAATAATAACCTCCTATTTATAAATATAAAATAAATAAATAAATAAATATATATAATTTAAAAATATACAAAATACACACTATCTTAAAAAGCTCCACAACATGCTCCAAAAATTGCATACATGCTTCCACTAATACTCTCCTATTTTTAAATTTAAAACAGAAATTGATTACTTTTTTTAATATTTAAATATTTTTTTAATTATTTAAACATATATTAAATACAGTAAAATTGCATAATTAACAGAAAAAAAAATTGATTCAACACCGTCACAGCAATATGGTGTCTCATCTCTCACATACATTAATTTGAAGCTCATACGTCTACTATACATATACATTTTTAGCAATATACTTAATTTACTAAATAATTTTTAATAACAGAAAAATAAAAAAATAGTATGAAGAATCAAAAATTAATTTTGACACTACAAATTCATAGGTCAACACTCTAAAGTAAACATACTTGAATTTGGAAGCAATCTAAGATGATTTAAGGCACAAACAAAACAAAAATAAAAAAATGAGGAAGTTGGTTACTCACCTTGCAAGATTTGAGAAAATGCACAAATGGAGGAGAAAATCTAGTGTTTGAATGAATGTAGTTGTAGAAATTAGGTGAAAAGAGGGATGAAAGCAAGAGAAATAAATAAAAAAAAATTAAAAAAGGGGGTTGAAATGTCATTGGCGATAGGGCTTGAAATGCTGAAATCACCGAAATGTCGAAAAAAGAGCTCGAAAATGGACACTTTATAAGCTGCGTTGGTGTCGTTTCGGCTCGATATGGTATCGGGCCGAAATATACGTGTACATGACACTTTTCGTGCTGTCCTTGTATTTCGTTTCGATTTCAAAAAACACAGGCATTTGGACCGAAATGTCGACCATATCGGTCGAATTTTGTTCCATGTCACAAGTGACGTGTTCCATGGCCTAGTACTAAAACTCTATACTTGATTGAGCTGCCATTCTTTGTTCCTTACTGTTCCAATATATAAGGTTCCACGATAACATACAATAACTAGAGGGTGATTTTCTCGTCAACCTATGATCCTATTTAATCTGCATCGGAAAGGCTTAGTTAGCTGTCCATGGCCATGATCAATATAAAGTAATTCACATTGAGGGGCCTTTTTGAGATGCCCTAAAGCTTATACATCAACATCCCCATGAGATGTCCGAGGCAAGAAGTTGACTCATGACATTCATTAAGTATGTGTTTGGTAACGGTCTTTCCGAGAACAGCGTTAACAACACCACGTCCCACAGGCTTTCGATTTCTTAAGTATCTTTGTTGTCTTGCTTAACAACAGCCCCACACCCCCCCTTATCCCCGTGTGTATGAAAAAAAAAATTATTAATTTTAAAATTTTTTTTGTTCGTGGGTGGGGTGGGTCTTTATTTTTTTTTTTTTTTTTGCTTTTTTTTGGGGGGGCGGGGGGGGGGGGGGGGCGGGCTCGCCGCCTGATGTTGTTAGAAAAGGTGGTTGGTGCCCCTTTTAAAATAATAAAAAATATTCTGTGGTTTTGTTTTTTTTTTTCTTTGGTTTTGTTAATGGATTTTAATAATAAAATATAAATTTGACTTTTGGGTGGTGTGTTGGGGTTATTCTTTTATTCTCCTCCCTTTCTTGGGGGGGGGGGGGGTGTCGGGGGCCCCTTCCCTTCCCTTTCCCCTCTTGGTTGGGGGGGGGGGCAGGGGGGGGAGACACGTGTATTTGATTTACTATATATATCTCTCTTTGTATAGTTCCCATAGACAATGAAATGAAAAAGACAATTTAGTGTCACTTCTTTTCACATGGTATCAGGCCATCACTCAGTATTGCTTTTTCAAAGTACGAAGTGGTTTGTCTGAAGTGGTTTTTTTTCTTGCAGTTGTTTTCTTGAAAGTGGTTTTTGACTTTCTTGCTTTTTCCCATTTGTTTTCTTGACGTTTTTCTCTCAAGCTTTGTTCATGGCGTCGTCCATCACTTTACCTCTTTCTGCTGTAGCACCTTCATTTCCCTATCCGTCTTCTTTGAATGTCAACAATTTTGTATCTCTTCGCTTAACCACTGAAAATTTTCTATTATGGCAAACTCAATTTCTTTCTCTGGTTGAAGGCCAAGACCTGTTAGGGTTTCTAACTGGTGATTGTTCTGCTCCTGATCGTGTTCTTCGGTCAGTTGATGGAGTTGAGCAGCTTAATCCTGTATACCAAGCTTGGTTACGCACCGATCGACTTGTTAAAGCCTGGATTACAGGCACACTTTCCACAGATGTTCTTGGATTGGCTTTTGGTGTTCAATCTGCCGCTGAGTTGTGGAAAATCTTGTCTGATGAGTTTTCTCAGACATCTGAAGCTCGCGAATTTGAATTGATTTCTCGTTTGCATTTTCTTAAGAAGAAGAATACTCAATCTCTTAGTGATTTCTTGCTTCGTTTCAAGTCGATTTGTGACCAGCTTGCTGCGATCGGCAAACCGGTGCCAGATCAGAGAAAGGTTTTCGTTCTTCTTACTAATCTTGGTGCTGCCTATGAGTCTTTTGCCACTACGATGTTGAAGCCACCTGTTCCCTCATACGCAGAGATCATACCACTGCTACATAGTCATGATCTAAGGAGTCGTGGAAATCTTCTTGAGTCTCCTAATCCTAATATGGCTTTTTATGGTGCTCGATCTACTGGCAGGGGGTTTCGTGGTGGTCGCATTGGTCGTAATGGTGGTCGTTTTTATCGCAGTAATGATCGAAGTTCATTTTCTTCACAGAACAGAGGTTTTGCTCCTTCTGCCAATGTTTTTGGTAATTCTACTTCTGATTCTGGTGTATCCATGCCCACTGGCTCTTCTTCATCTGGAAAGGAGAATCAAACTTCCATCACTCCTCTTCGTTGCCAAGTTTGCAAGAAATTTGGACATGATGCCTTGAAGTGTTGGGGTCATTGGAACAATTCTTATCAATCTAACGAGCTACCGAAGGCTCTTGCTGCTATTCAGCTCAATCCTACTCAGGATTCTCAGTGGTTCCCTGATTCTGGGGCTACTGATCACATCACCAACACTACAGGTAATCTTTCTAATACAGTTCCTTTTGGTGGTGCATCTTCTCTGCTGATTGGTAATGGTGACTCTTTGGAGTTTTCTCATATTGGCAATGGTTTGATCTCTGATGGTTATAATTCTCTGCCATTGAAGGATGTTCTTGTTGTCCCTTCAATTAAGCAAAATTTGTTGTCTGTATCCAAGTTGACTGATGATCTTGGCTGTATTCTTGAATTCTCTAACATTGGTTTTATTGTTAAGGATCCCTTCACTCAGAAGGTTCTGGCATCGGGGAGTAGGAAGGGAGGTCTCTATGTGTTAGAAACAGTTGCTGCTAATTTTGTTTCTC
Organism: Hakea prostrata; assembly: GCF_041222555.1. Taxonomy (NCBI): domain Eukaryota; kingdom Viridiplantae; phylum Streptophyta; class Magnoliopsida; order Proteales; family Proteaceae; genus Hakea; species Hakea prostrata. The sequence goes on along the minus strand of NC_142606.1, from coordinate 70,283,572 downwards.
CTAGTATGGCTATGTTTTCTTCTCGGCAGAATGTTGTTTCAGAGGATAGATGGCACCAGAGGCTTGGACATCCTTATTCTGGGATTACCAAATTTTTAAGTTCTCATGGTTTAATTCAGCTTACTTGTAAAAATAAGACTGGGACTGTCTGTGGTGTCTGTCAATTAAGTAAGAGTACTCATTTGCCTTTTATTACTTCATTCACCCGTGCACAAGCACCTTTAGATCGAATTCATTGTGATTTGTGGGGCAAATCACCTGTGATTAGTGTGCAGAAGTATCGCTATTATGCATTGTTTGTGGATGACTATTCTCGATTTACATGGCTATATCCTTTGCGCAAGAAATCTGATTTTTATCATTGTTTTTTGCGTTTTAAGTCTTTGGTTGAAAGACAATTTGATGCAAAGATTAAAGTGTTTCAGAGTGATGGTGGTGGTGAGTTTGGACTTGCTGATTTTCAGTCACATTTAGCTGATTCTGGGATTGTTCATCATCTTTCATGTCCTAAAACTCCAGCCCAAAACAGTATTGTTGAAAGGAAACATAGACATTTGGTTGAACTTGGTTTGGCTCTTTTGTATCATGCTTCTGTTCCCCTTTGTTATTGGGTAGAAGCATTCCTTACTTCAGTTTTCTTGATTAATCGTTTACCTTCCAAAGTATTGCATATGGACACTCCTTTACATGTTTTGTTTAATCAAACTCCTCAGTATCAGTCTTTTAGAGTCTTTGGTTCCGCATGTTATCCATGTCTTCGTGACTATGCTTCTAATAAGTTTGATCCCCGCTCTCTTCCTTGTGTTTTCATGGGGTATAGTGACCGTCATAAGGGGTATCGATGTCTTCACATCTCTAGTAAAAGAGTTTACATTTCCCGTGATGTCATTTTTGATGAGGGTATATTTCCTTTTAAACACTCTGGGTCTTCTTCTTGTTCAGTTGGTCTTGATCGTTGTTCTTTTGAGGGCTGGACCTCTTATCATGATCATATGTCTCCTCTTATTTCGGAGTTACCTTCATCTCCTATTTCTTCTTGCACTCCTTGGTTCTCAGACTCTTTTGTGGCTGATTCAGCAGTACCACCTACGGTTGATCCTCAAAATGTTTCATGTGCTGTTAGGGACACTGTTTCTGTGCATCCTACTGTGACTGGGGTTGCTACTACAGCTGGTTTAGTCTCTTTACATCATGCTACAGGCGGTTCGGCATCTATTGTTGATCCTTCATCTGCTGGGCTTTGTTCCAATGACTTGTCTACTGATGGTCTCATGTCTCTACCTAGTGGATTGCAAGGTTCCAATGCTAATTGTGTAATGGGTAATTCTGTTGCTACTTTTGATGGGTCATTTAACTCAAATGGACTGTTTGATAATTCTGTGATGGGTTCTCCTTCTAATACTACTACCAGCCCACTTGTGTCACCTACAAAGGCCCACTTCGATTCTACACTAAATAATGTTCATGGTTCTCTTGTTGAAGATGGTTCACCCACTGTGGTTGGTTCACCTGTTGTCCATGGTTCACCCACTGTGATTGGTTCTCTTGAAGTTGTTGGTACGCCTATTATGACTAGTTCATCTAATGGAAATGCTTCCTCAATTTTGCCATGCACCCATGGGATGGTTACCCGTGCCCGAGCTGGGATTCATAAACCTAATCCAAAATATGCCCTTGTTGCTTCCACTCTTCCTTCTGAACCAAAGAGTGTTAAAAGGGCCTTAGATCATCCTGGTTGGTATGCCGCCATGAAGGAAGAAATGGATGCCTTGGCGGTGAATCATACTTGGACTTTGGTTCCTCGCCAACCTGACATGAATGTTGTAGGGTGTAAATGGATTTTTAAAACGAAATTGAAGGCCGATGGGACTTTAGAACGTCTTAAGGCTAGACTTGTTGCTCGCGGCTTTACCCAACAAGAGGGTATTGATTTCTTTGAGACATTTAGTCCTGTCATCAAACCGGGTTCTATTCGGTTGGTTCTTAGTATTGCTACAGTGATGAAATGGCCTATTCGCCAACTTGATGTCAAAAATGCCTTTCTTCATGGATTTTTGACAACTCCTGTGTTTATGACCCAACCGCCGGGATTTATTGATGATGTGCGGCCCACTGATGTGTGTCAACTTCACCGATCTTTATATGGTCTCAAACAAGCTCCTCGTGCCTGGTTTGATCGGTTCAGTGGCTTTCTCATGGATTTTGGGTTTACTAGTAGTCTTTTTGACAGCTCTCTCTTTGTTTATCATCATGACCGTTATATCTTAGTGTTGCTTCTCTATGTTGATGATATTGTTCTTACTGGGAATAATGAAGCATTTCTCCACTCCTTCGTTGCCACTTTGGGTCGTACATTTGCTATGAAGGATTTGGGGCCCTTGCATTATTTTTTGGGCATTGAGGTCACTACTACCGATTATGGTCTTTTTCTCTCTCAATCCAAGTATGCTACCGATCTTCTTCATCGTGCTCAGATGGATGAATGTAAACCTATTGCCACTCCTATGGCATCTCGGGCTCCTGCAATGTCTGATTCACGGCTTTTTGATGATGTTACCTTATTTCGTAGCATCGTTGGTGGTTTACAATATTTGACCATGACACGTCCTGATTTGTCTTATGCGGTGAATATTGTTTGTCAATCGATGCAAACTCCAATGATGACGGATTTTTTTGTTGTCAAACGTATACTTCGTTACATCAAGGGTACCTTGGATTATGGTATTCGTATCCGTCGCGATAGCTCTCTTTGTCTTTCTGGTTTTTCAGATGCTGATTGGGCGGGGTGTCCCTTGACTCGTCGTTCTACTACTGGGTTTTGTACTTTTCTTGGTGCAAACTGCATTTCATGGAGTGCTAAGAAGCAGCCTACTGTTTCGCGCTCTAGCACTGAGGCTGAGTATCGGGCTATGGCTTCCACCGCTGCTGAGCTCACTTGGTTAGGTTATCTTTTACGTGATCTTGGGATTTCTCAGCCTGATCCCGTTGTTTTGTTTTGCGATAACATGAGTGCTCTTCACATGTCGGTTAATCCGGTGTTCCATGCTCGCACGAAGCACATTGAGATTGACTACCACTTTGTTCGTGAGAAAGTGGCACTGGGTCATCTTGTGACTCGTTTTTTGCCTTCCCGTCATCAATTAGCTGATTTGTTCACTAAACCTCTTGCACGTAGGGTGTTTACTTCTTTATGTACCAAACTTGGCCTCGGCCCCCGGCCAAGTTTGCGGGAGGGTGTTAGGGACACTGAGTTAGACACGTGTATTTGATTTACTATATATATCTCTCTTTGTATAGTTCCCATAGACAATGAAATGAAAAAGACAATTTAGTGTCACTTCTTTTCCAAAAAACCCCCCCCCCCCCCGCAACACCCCCCCCCCCCCCCCCCCCCCCCCCGCCACCCCCCCCCCCCCCCCCTTTTCTTGTGGAAACCACCCAGGTCCCCCCCCCCCACCACCACCAACACTCCTCTCTTTGTCGTGGACCCCTTCTAAACCCTAGACTTAGTTCTGAACCACCTAAAATTTCTCTCTCCATAGTCTCAGGAGACGAAGACAAGCAGTCGGAGAGGAAGAGGAAAAGCATGGAGATGAAGAACAAGAGAAGCAGAAGCAGCAGTGATGGAATTTCTGAAATGGAACAATTTCAAAGTCACACAACTGAACTGAGCAGAGAATTGGAGACCTGCAAACGTTCTATAGTTGATTCTTATTGATACTCTTTATTTATAATAGCTCTATGTTAGGGTTTTTCAAGAAGATAACTGAAGGGAAGAAGACGGCTGATAGGGACACAAAAAAGCATTAGTAGGAGAGTAGAAGAGAAGTGAGTCATTCCAAACGGTAGAGGAAGACTAACACTAGGTCGAACTTAGGGTTTTTCTGTTCGTGGACATTTTCGTGTTTTTTAAAAACTTAACTTACTTACATCTGCATTTAACTGTGATTTCTAACGGCAAGGGGTTTGACTGATAAATTGGATAACTCAGCAGGTGGCATTATTTTTAGGGGGTACCTCAGGAGGTGGTGCTGAAAATTTCTGAAAAGAAAAAGGGAATCAACTTTTTCTGTATCACTTTTGTTGTTTCTGCTTTTAAGTAATTAATTAATTAGGATTCTCCAGCCTCTTGTACTCTTGTTTTGGACACCAAAACTTCTTTTTAATTTTTTCTGTGTGTTGCTGTTATGTGGGTTCTTGCTTACATCTGCATTTGACTGTGATTTCTAACGGCAAGGGGTCTGACTGATAAATTTAATAACCCAGCAGGGTGGCTTTATTTTTAGGGAGTACCTCAGGAGGTGGCGATGAAAATTTCCTTATATATATAATATAGAAAAAATTGATTCCCTTTTTCTTTTCAAAATTTTCCGGCACCACCCCCTGAGGTTCCCCCTAATATTAATGCCACCCCTTGAGTTACCCAATTTATCAATCGGACCCCCTCTTACTAATACCATTAGGATTTGGGGGTAATATTGAAAATCTATAAATAAAAACTAATTGAAGACTAATGGCGTTAGTAATAGAGGGTTTGATTGATAAATTGGATAACTCAGAGGGTTGCATTATTTTTAGGGGTACCCCAGGGGGTGGCGCACCTCAGGGGTGGCGCTGAAGATTTCCCAAAAATTTAAGTTACCAACTACATCCAATACAATTCAAAATCATCAATAGTGGTCCCATTGTTTGGCATGAGCTTCAAATTTGGATCCACGGAGCATTTAGAGGCTTAGATCCCAAGATAACTGTTTCAGATAATAAATCAAGTTTATATAGTTGTCGAGACAAACAGATTCATTTCTTGGATTGAACTACTTCCGCACCCAAGAAATACTGAAGTCTCCTGATCTGTGATTCGGAATTGTTGTTACCAATGTTTATTTAGTTCTCAATGCGCAAACTATTAACCACAAATTACAAATTATATAAACATCTTGCACAACCATAGCCATGTCACCTCAACTCCATTAGTTGGTTCATGCAAAGTAAAGTTGGTAGCTCTTTGAAGAGGCATCCTATCTGTTGAATGCGCTGTTGATTGTTACTTTGAAGTGTGGGTTCTTTTTATCTGTGGATATTGATTTTATTAACTTTTGAGTTCTGCAATTGACCTCCAATGTTACAAAATTTCTATCGTTTATCTTGTTTGGTAATGTTTGTTTTCAAGTTCTACACTTACTATGTCTTTGCTTTCTTTCTGTTTCGGGTCATACAAATGTGGATTTTAGACCTTCAGACGTCAGAGTCCTGACAAAAATGACATTTCTTTGTTATTGTTGTTCCTTTGCTTTCACTTGTTACAGTTGCTTATCAGTTGTATCTTTGATTTGGCAGAGGCTGTAGAGGCTGTGAAAGGCTTAGCTGGAACAAAATTAACACCCAGATCAGGACTAGATCAGCGAATTGAATTCTTGCAGCGTGCTGAAGAGGATTTCTATAGAAAAGGAACTTTAAAAAAGCAGGTCTGTTGTAAAATCTGTATGTCATTAAGGGCACTTTTTGGAGCAACTTTCCCTCTAGGAATAGACGTTAGCTGGGGCTAACTCTCGAGAAAGTGGTCTCCCCTCTCCTTTCTTCTTAATGTTTCCTAGTTTAAGTAGGACTGGGTCCTAGGATTCCTGTTAGGAGGTTTTTCTGGTTTTCTTTTCCTCCTCAGACTTGTAATTCCCTTTCCTTCTCAGAGTTGTCTTGCTTACTGATTGTAAACTACAAAATACCCCACTAGTGGCTGTTAATAAAGCACAATTTTCTGAGAATCAAATCCCTCGGCCTACAACATGGTATCAGAGCGTTAGGCTGAATATTCCGTCCCTTCTGAAGTTAGCTGTACTGAATAACAGTGGTAAGCTTCCTCATCAAACCCTAATCACAGCAAGGTTGTTTTCCTCTCCAAACCCACTGCAGGCTGGTCTTCAATCCCTAATCACAGGCTGGTCTCTTCAATTCTGCAGCTGGCTGATTTTTCTCAAAATTATGTGAAGGCTGGAGCTGTTCTTGATGTTAACCGGATCAAGGGCCACACAAAGAACGCCCAGGGAGATTACAGGTACCCCAGAGCCCTGCCAGCAACCCAGGAAAAATCAGCCAACAGAGGGGCATTTGGTCATTTTGGGTGCCTTGGTCCTTTATAGATATTAATCCTACTTTATTTTGATATTGAAGTTATTCTTTGTTTATTTATGGAAGAGTCTCAGCCAAGCCAGGAAACCCAACTAGAGAGGGATTCACTTTGGTTGTATTCCAATTTCTACAAGGAGTCTAGTCCTTCTCTTGCTTGTAATTTGAATCTTCCTTGGATGAGATATCTGAGTCCGAATAGAGTGGGAGTCCCAAGTAGAAATCCTTCTCTGTTTGGATTTCTATGTTGGAGTCCCATCTTAAAAGGATTCCTTCTTGAATTAGAAGCCCTTATGTGTTCTGCACTTTTATTTAGTTGAGAGTCCTATTTTGTTTGCTTTCCAATTTGAATCCAAGTAGAAGTCGTAGTTTGAGTCACCTTCTAATGTTGAGTCCTAATATGAGTCCATTCATGTATAAATATCCTAGCTTGTAAAGAGGACATATTTGATTATTACATAAACTGAGTTGAAGGTGAATGTTGGAGTTGTGTGTTTCTCAAGGAAGGAAGCCTACGGCTGCTGTGGAGTTCTAATTGCTGCTCTATTCGAGTGCTTCTACCTCCATTTCTCTCATACAATTAACTGCAATTAAAACCCCACCTCAGCCTCTATTTTCTACTCCTTCCCCATTTGCAGCCCCTCTTCTTCCCCTCTCCCCCAGCCTGCGGAAACCCCTCGCCATCGCCAAAACTTAGTTCCTAAACTTCAATCCCCACCCCCATTGCAGCCTTCATCCTCCCCCTCCCCCAGTCTTGCAGCAGCCCTAGTTCTTCACCAAATTCTAAACCCTAGATCACCTCTCCCCTCTCCCATATCCTAATCCCCTTAGGAAGCCTTTTCCCCCTCGCCTTCCCTAACTTTTGATATCTCGATTTTTTCATAAATTGAGATGAGATCGAGATCTATAAAATGGGATATCTCACTTGAGATCTTGCGAGATCTCGCCATATCTCGCTCTATCTTGCTATATCTTGCTATATCTTGCCATATCTCGCCCCAAATCTCGCCATATCTCGCCCCAAATCTCGCCATATCTCGCTGGAACTCTCAGTTTTTGCCCCTTTGTTGCAAATTTCAGCCAAATTTTCACTTGCAACTACTTTTAGCACATCTACAACATCAAAGGAAGCTCAATCATTCTCTACTTGTCTTGTGAACTTATGTGTTAATGACTTACATAGAACTTCTAACGGTTGTATAATTTTATCATTCTATTTCGAAGGTCAAGATTATAATACTTATATGGATGGAATCTTGATGACATTAAGTTATTTGATGTATTTGATACACTTGCCTATTTATTTATATGCCTTAATGGTTTTATATTATATGTTATCTAACCTTGCATTCTCTAATCCTACAGCATTTCGGTTTCACACTATGGGTAGACTTAGAAATCATACTTATAGCTGTTTTTTCACAAATCCAAGGCCACTAGTTTTAGCCCAACTGGGACCCTAAAACCCACCGAGATGGGCTACCGAGTTGACGCCCAAAAAATGGCATATCTTGACCGAGATCTCGCCGAGATGGTTGAGATCTCGGTATTTCGAGGTATTGAGATCTCGCTCGAGTGAGATCTTCTACCATGAACCTTAGTCCTAACCACCCCCTTAAACCCTAGGAAAGCTGAATGCTTTCTTCTTCCTTTAAACCCTTAACTCCTATCATTTTTAAACCCTTAACTCCTTTCATTTTCTTTTGGGATAATTACTATTGCCCCCTTATACTTTGGTGTTATTACTAATCAAACCTCCTTCTTTATGAAATTACTATTGCCTCCCTCACTTCTAACGGTGTTAAGTGGCTATTAACGTCAAATATGAAATGTATATTTTGCCCTTCATTAAAATTAAGAAGTCCAAAATATGGCAATACCCTCATATATAGAAACTATATTAAATGTCAATTATATTCTTAAAATCTTATATTTTATAATTAGTTTTAGATTTGGTGGGATCACATACTTATGGTTGTTGAAACTCTCACATTCCGTTTAAATTTTTCATAATTACAATGATGGAAGTTTTACAAACAAATTAGCATATAAAATGCTAATTGATAGAAAATTTGGTAACATGCATAATGGTCAGCATATATTAGGTCATTTTCAATTTCCAACTTTGAATTAAATTTGATATTTCTTAATATTTTAGTTTCTATTTTAAGTTTTATTTAATTACATCTTTCCTATATTTGGTGATTTCTTTTTAGAGAAGAAAAATCACATCTTTCCTTTTTCGGTGGTTTCCTTTTAAAAAAGAAAAGTGGATTTAAAGTTAATTTTTTCCCATAGTTAATTAAGGGTAGTATTATAACTTGACAAAAGAGTAAATAAGTAAAAAGATAATTGCAGGGTTATTTTTGGGATTTTGAAAAAATATATAGATGCACATCATCAGTAAACTAACGGAGCTTAACGGTAGGGGCCATTAGTAATTGTAGACAAAGTTAAAGGTTGGATTAGCAATTTTAAAAAGTACAGGGAATAAAGTAGTAATAATACCAAAGTACAAGGGGGCAACAATAATTATCTCATTTCTTTTTTATTTTTTGGAAATTTCGTACTTCAATAAAGACCTAAAATTCCAAGGTCAGATCTACGGCAATCTAACAATTAGATCTATCCTAAACTATAGGAACCTCATCCCCCCAAACCTAGTGACCTTCCCTCTCAATCTCAGTCCTACAGGACCAACCAAACCCTAGTCTAAGGTCTAAAGCCTAATTCCTTTGCTGCTCTAAGGTCCCAAAAACTCTACAAACCTAGCTTTCTTTTAGTTATGTCTTTCAAATCCTTCACTCAAACCCTATTTTCTTTTAGAATCATCATCCCCAACACCTCCTTTACCTTCGGCCTTCACTGTAACCCTGGCTACTTGCTAGAAATGCTAAATTTTAAAAGACCCTAATCTTTCTAAACCCTAGAGCTGAAATTTCAGTTCTAGATTTAAAATAAAGCAAGGTTCAGATTTGATATTCATCAAACCCTGGCTTCTAAACCATACCCAACTCTTGTTTACCCTATCCTCAACCCTAGAATCAATCAAAGGCTGCCTACTCCCTAACTCGGGTTAGCATAACTCTAGAATTAGCATAGAAAAATTACTGCCGGTTCACTCTAACTCAGGTTAGCATAACTCTAGAATTACTGCCGGTTCACTTGACTAGATCCTGAAGACAAACCCTAGATTTTTGCGGTTAAAATCAGTTCTAGAACCCCAATCACATAGAAAAATTAGGTAAGGTGCAGCTCCTCTTTTTTTTTTTGTTGAGACTTGCGCAAGCTTGGTGCCCAAGTCTTGGGGCTGTAGTCTTGGTGCATATGTCTTGGAGAGTCTAGAGTTTCCTTTCTTGCTTACTTTCTATTTTTAGTTTTTTTCTATTTTTCATATTTTCAATTTTTGTTTCTTTATTTTTGGATAGAATCTTTTGTCAGCTTGTTTTATCCTTTGCTTGTAGTTTTGTTTCTTTTTTCAGAGGACAGGGTTACTTGTCTCCCAAGGTTTTAATTGAGGTTTTGAGAGTATAAATAAACAAGCCTGCAATTCTGGGAAACTAATCCAGAATTGCAGGCTGCTGGTGGTTCTTTTTCTTCTTCTTTCTCTTATTCCTTGCTTTCTCCTTCAATCCAGTGTTTGATTTGATTCTTAGAGCTTGATTTCTGGTATGGTATCAAAGTTCTTTTAATCAAATTAGTGCTCTTCCTGTTGTTCTCCTCTGAAACAGTTTTTTCATTCTCGTTTCCCTAGTTGTGCTCTTCCTGTTGCAATTCTGGGAAACTGTTGTTCCTATTGCTGCAAATAACATGTTTTTAGATTTAGTTCTTCATGTAAACTGTGGAAATAATTGAATCCTTAGGTAATCAATGTGACCCCTAAGCATCCTATTTATAATAATGTGAAATATAGAAAGTTACATAATTATCCTCACTAACCAACTGAATAATAATAACTTGAACCACAAATTATAATTAAACCAACCCACAAATAAACCGAACCAACCAACACTCCCCCTCAAGTTGAGGCATAGATGTTAATCATGCCCAACTTGCTCAAAATAGGGTAGAAATCTCCTTCCTTCATCCTTTAGTAAAGATGTCAGCTACTTGATCTCCAGATATCACAAAAGGCATGCATATCAGCCCTGGTTTCAACTTTCCTTTGACAAAAAATCTCTCTCAATATGTTTTGTACGATCATGTTGCACTAGATTATTGGCTATACTGATGGCAGCCTTATTGTCACAATATAACATCATGGGACTTGTAATAGGAAACCCAATATCTTTTAAAAGACCCTTCAGTCATAAAAGTTCACATACTCCTCGAACCATGGATCTATACTTGGCCTTTATACTAGACAATGACACCATATTTTGCTTCTTGCTTCTCCAGGTTACTAGATTCCCCCCAACAAATGTACAATATCCTGATATTGGTTTTCTGTCAAGTGAACTAGCCCAATCAGCATTTGTATAAGCTTCCACTTTCAAATTATCTGAGGGTGACAAAAGTATTCATTTTCCTGGTGTGGATTTCAAGTATTGAAGTATTTTAATAATAGCATTCGTATGAGTAGAGTATAGGTCATGCATATACTGGCTCACTAGACTTACTGAGAAAGCAATGTCAGGGTCGGTGTGAGACAAATAAATCAATTTTCCAACCAACCTCTGATATCTCCCTTTATCTACTGGTACTCCCTCTTTCTCTTTAAGCTTTATGCCTACTTCAATTGGGGTATCCATGGCTTTACATCCCAACATTCCCACTTCCGAAAGTAAGTCTAGGATATACTTGCGTTGGGACAAATAGATGCATTTTTCTGATCTAGTGACCTCAATTCCCAAGAAATACTTGAGTTTTCCTAGATCTATAATCTCAAATTCCTTGCCGAGGAAGCTCTTCAGCTTTTGTATTTCTGCCCCGTCATTCCCAGTGATGACAATGTCATCTACATAGACTATAAGAAGCGTGATGTGAGTTCCTAACCTTTTCTCAAAGAGAGTATGATCAACATTGCTTAGCTTGTAACCTATCGATGTCACAGCTTTTTGGAGGCGTCCAAACCAACACCGGGGAGATTGCTTCTACCCATAAATTGACTGCTTCAACCGATAAACCTTCCCTTTTGTTTTGCTGTTAGAGAATCCATGTGGGATTTCCATGTAGACCTCTTCTTTCAATTCTCTATGCAAAAATGCATTCTTTACATTTAATTGATGTAAATCCCAATCTTGATTCACAGCTACTGATAACAAGACCTTGACTGTATTCAATTTTGCAAGAAGAGCAAAGGTCTCTTGATAATCAATTCCATAAGTCTGAGTGAACCCTTTTGTTACCAATCTAGCCTTCAATCGGTTGATTGAACCATCCATGTTCTGTTTTACCACAAACACCCACTTACAACCTACCGGTTGTTGAAGAGTAACCAACTCCCAAGTACCATTCTTCTTCATAGCTTGCATTTCCTCTACCATTGCTGCCTTCCAATTTTTATTAGCTTAAGCTTCTTGCCAAGTCTTTGGAATAGATGCAGTAGATAAAGAAGATATGAAAGCTTGGTAGGAGTCAGACAAAGAATCATAGGAAACATATTTAGCTATAGGATGCTGAGTACACGATCTAATTCATTTTCTAACAACAATAGGGAGGTTCGAAGAAGATACCTCAGGGATACTTACAGTACCTGAATCTGGATTAGGAGATTGAAGTGATAACATGTCAACCTTCTCTACCTGCTATTGCCGACTGGTTTTCTTCCTCTGATAGGTTTGCACGTCCTTGCTTTGGTCAATTTGCCTTTGAAAGACCTCAATAGTGTGTCTTACAGGAGTGGTCTCCCCCTGGATAGGATCCTCACAATGTTTAGATGGGGAAAGAGAAGACTGGGTGTCTACATTGTATGCTAGCTGAATGCTCCCCTTGTTCAAGAATCTCTTCTTGAACCTCTGATTGAGGCAGAATTAGGTTTGGTAGGTCTCTATATCTGACAGGAACATTCAAAGTGGTAAAAACACCTTTGCTCTTGGAGGCTCCCCCTGGAGAGGTGTATAATAAGGAGTAAACTCATTAAAGATGACATCCATGGATACAATTGTCTTCCTCGAAGGAGGATGGTAACATTTGTAACCCTTTTAAGTAGCAGAATACCCCAGAAAAATGCAGCGGAGGCCACGAGGTTCCAACTTACTCTTGTGGGTCGAAGTTCTAGCATAACACACACAACCAAATATCATTGGAGAAACAATAAAGGAAGATGTCCCTTGAAAGACCTCACTAGGGCATTTGAAGTCAAGGATTCTACTAGGCATCATATTCATGAGGTATGATGCAGTGAGAACTGCGTCACTCCAATATTGGCCGGGGACATTCATGGCAATGAGAAGAGAACGAGCAATCTCTAAAAGATGCCTATTCTTCTGTTCGGCCACTCCATTTTGGGCCGCAGTAGCAACACAACTAGTCTGATGTATTCTGTTAGAATCATAGAGGTATCTCTGAAATTCTTGTTCACTATACTCGGTTCCATTGTCACTGCGAAGGACCTCCACAGTGGCATTGAATTGAGTTTTAACCATATTATGAAAATCTTGAAAACATCGAAAAACTTCATTTTTTTTGTTTTAAAAGATAAATCCATGTGGAGCGAGAATGACAGTCAATAAAGTAACAAAAAAATGATGGCCAGTAATAGATATACGGCGACAAGGCCCCCACACATCATTATGAATTAACATAAAAGTAATAGAACTTATATTATTGTGAGAAGGCAAATAACTTGAACGAATTTGTTTTGCAAAAACACAAGCTTCACGAAAAAATTCCCTATGACAAGATGAGACTAAATCAGGGAAAAGTTTTCTTAGAGTTCCTATAGGGGGATGGCCTAGCCTACGATGCCACTGGTGGAGAGTTGACAAAGACCAGATGAGGAGTAGCAAGCATAGCAAAAGAAGAGGCTCCATTTGATTCCAACAAGTAGAGGCCGTTGTCTAGTTTACCACGTCCAATCTCCTTCCTGTTACCAGATCCTGAAAGATAGTAGGAGGGAAAAAATGTTACCGTACAATTCAAGTCATTAGTAAGACCACTAATGGAAAGAAGGTTAGTAGAAAAAGATGGAACATGTAAAACGGAAGACAAAGAAAGGGATGGTGAATGTTGTATGGTTCTCTTTCCAGCAATGGAATTGTAAGAACCATCAGCTATACGGACCTTATCTTTCGCTGAGGCAGGTAAATAATTCAAGAAAAGAGAAACAGAACTTGTCAATATGGTCTGTCGCTCCAGTATCAATAATCCATGGAGCAGAAACTAAAGAAGCATGGAAGCCGTTTAATACGATACCTGAAGTAGCAAGGTAGGAATTCGAATGTGCAGTTGACAAGGTATTGGAAGAGGCAATGGCAGTGGCAGCAGTAGACGACTGTAGAATGCACCTTAGAGCATGCTACTCTTCTTGGGAAAAATCGATATCTGAAGTAGGTGCGGTTGAAACAGTTTTTGAATAATGAGCCTTGGGTTTACCCTTCTTTTGAGCCCTTTTTTGTTCAAAATCTGCAGGTTTCCCATATAATTTCTAGCATGTGGCTTTGGTATGATAAGGCTTATGGTAATGCTTACACTTAACCATATCTTTGACTGATTCTGTTCAGGACACCATACTCACACTTTGAAGAGCAAATTCTTCCACTATCGGGTGATGTAACAATCTCAGACAACAACTCTCCTCACATTGAACAAATGCATAGGATTGTTCCAATGTAGGAAAGGGAGAGGCCTTGGGCCCAAGACCGAGGTTTAAAGTATCCCACGATACCATACAATACTAGCCGATACGTATCCGTATTTGACCCAACCGATATGATACATCTCGATACGTCTCTTCATTGAGTTACACTAAAATATATTAGAGCGATAATAATCTTGAAGTAGAATTTTGGGTTATAGCTCCGCCTAAACCACGACCATGGCCCCTATCTTGAGTATAATATTGTTGCAACATCTTGAAGTAGAATTTTGGGTTATGGCTCAAGGGATTTATGAACTATTATGGCCATGTGGTCTCCTTAAGGATCTTGGTGTGCCAGTGTCTCTTTCTATGATGCTCTATTATGACAACAAGGCAATTATAAACATTACCCGTAGTCCAATAGAACATGACAGAACAAAACATGTGGAGATCGACGGACATGTTATTAGAAAAAGTTGAAAACCGGCATAATCTGTGTGTCATTTATGAAGTCTGAAGATCAAATTGCATGTGTCTTCACCAAAGGGTTACCTGGACATATATTCCTTCCTATTTTGACCAAGTTGGGCATGCGTGATATCTATGCCCCAACTTGATGGGGAGTGTTGTTATGAGCATTTTTGGGGAGAAACTTCCCCTCTTTGGATTGGTGCTAGCTGGAACTAGGCTGGCTCTCGGGAGGGGGATTTCCCCTTCCTTTCTTCTCAAGGTTTCCTAGTTTAAGGTTTTATTTTCCTTACTCAAGACTTGTCATTCCGTTTCATTCTGAGAGTTGTCTTACCTACTGATTGTAAACTATAAATACCCTATTAGGGGCTGCGACTAAAGCATGAATTTCTGAGAGTCAAATCCCTCAGCTTACAACAGTATAGTTTCCATTAAGGAGGGCTTATGGACAAGAAAGCACAGGGGGTTGAAATAAAGAGTACTGGACCTTTCCTTAAGTAGTATTTTAATTCTGTGATCTTTCCATCTTCTAGGTTGAACCAATTGAATTGCCCCTCTTTTCTTCTCTCTCCTCTTTAACATGACAATTCAACACTAACACATTGATATTCAAGATTTTATGCAACCTAGTGATCAACGTTCTTTTCCCTTTTGGGGTGAAAAAAATAATCTTCTACCAAAACCTTTTAGTTCTAGGTGCTCATGGCCAAGAAACTACTGGCCATCCTATTATACTCTATTTATCGAAGTTCTGTTGTGCCGGACATCCATGTCTGCGTCCATGTTAGCTACCAACCGTTCTGTTCTCTGTATAACTGAAACCATTCTTGTGGCTATACTGAGTCAAACACCCAATATTCATTTAGCATACTGAAACTTGCTTGAGTTTCACCTTTACCTTAGTCCAAAGCCTCTGCAAAATTAGGCTTTCGCCTATATTACTCTCTTTTTCATGTCTGTCACAGGCACACGGAGTACTATCTGCCTGATTATTATGCAGTCCTCGGTCCTTATCAAATTTCAGATTCAGAACAATCAAATCAGTTGGCTTCATTATACACAGCCAGGATAGTTGTGTTAGATTTGGTAACAGTGCAACATCTGACTGCCTTTAGAAACCAAGGAACCCCTTTTTGGACTACAACCATATATTCCGGATTGCATCAACTTGTTTAAATAGTAGATAGCGTGTTATGATAATACGTTTCTGATGTTAATGACCATGATTGTGTGATGTGAACAGAATGGTAGCCTTACTAACAATAAGGTCATATCTGAAGCTCAGAGGAAAGCAAGTAGAGAAAGATTGTTGAATGGGCTAAGACAAGCTCAGCATCGAAACTTGAAGTAAGCAGTTAGTTTGCCTTATAATCTTTCTGAAGCGTGCCTTTCCAGTAAGATGTTCCTTTATTTGATTAATGGCTTGATATTACAAGGAGGTTATAGGAACTGGTCAATTCTTGAAAAATGGGTAGTTCCATTTTCTCTGCTTATAACCTCCATTTGCATTGGAGAGTTGGGAAAATCCTTTGATGGCACCACTTGTGAGATAAACACTTGTGAAACCTTTTATAACAATCAGAATCATGAATTTATTGTTGGGTGACAACTTAACAACCTATTTTTGACCGAGAAGATTTTGTAGCTGGGTGCTTGTCCAACCCCGCGTCTGAACACACTTTTGCTGTATGCACAATTAACCTGTAAGGTGGAAACTATCATCTTCTATTGAAGTCCTTTCTTGCTCTCCATTGTGCAGGATCAATTTGGAAGCATCAGCCACTTACCTTGAAAATGAGTGTTTCAAGAAGTACGGGAAATTGGGGAAGTCATTCTATAATTCACAAATGGCAAGTACGTTCAGGTGGGTGTCAACATCAAGCTATGAGCAGTTATTGGATCGGCTTGGCACCTTTGTTACACAGGAGAGTGACACCTCTACATTGGATTCACACCCAACAGTGTCTTCTTTTTCTGTGGGAGATACCAACGATCAAGGCCAAGTACCACAAGAAGCGGGTAATGTTGAATCTGAAGCTTCTGTCTGTACCGTAGGAGAAGCCCCAACAGAGCAGGGTCAAGGATTGCAGAATTATATTGGAGCCAGTGTTGATGTTGAATCCAAAGCTACTTTCAACACCTCACAGATGGCTAGTCCTTTACAGGTATCAAAATTACCTCCAATACCATCATTCTCAGAGTTTGTCAACAGAAAAGCCAAAGAAAGCCGATCAGATCATTCATCAGCAGTGAAGAAGGAATCATCACCTTCCAAGGCACAAAAGAATGCAGGGAAAAGGATGAGAATGCAGTAGAATGACACTAGTTAGTTTTATCATTTTGGTTCATATCTTTATGTTGGTCAATATCCCACCTTGCCCACTGTATTAGCCTGTATTGTTTACTGGTATACTCTCTTGAATATTTTCATACTAGGGGAAAAAAAGAAGAGATTTTTTGAAAACCTAATATTTTCTTAAATATTTTTTTGGTGGTGAACTGGTAAAGACGTTCTTCTGTTGACCTCTAGAAACGTCATTAATTCGTGTGACACTAGTAAATGTATGAAAGAAAAGAGAGTAAATTACGGATTGTACGCGTTAGTGCCCTTAAACTTTGGATTGTACGCTTTAGTGCCATAAATTACAGATTACAAACTCTCAAAATTACAAGGTGCACACTGCACACTCTTAACTTTTCATCTAAGATTATGTTAAGTCATGAGTAAAATGACCATATTACCATCATTAAAGTCAAATGACATAATTACTCTCATTTAAACCCTCTCATAACCAATCCTTGGGTGGGTGAAGGTATTCTTCTTTCACCCATCTTCTACCTCTGATCAATATCTCTCTTCCTTCAGCTTGGGTGCTAATTCCACCTCTTGATCTGAAGCTCAAGAAGAAGAAAGGGGTAAAATGACCGTAATACCAATCTGTTCAGTGGGCAATGGATTGATAAATCTCTTCCTCTTCTGCTTGCTTTTATGCGTCAATGTCAGCGTCGTTGTCTATATCTGTATTTTTTGGCTCTAATCGCCGAACTTGGAACATGGACCAGTGTTGGCAGAGACTTCTCCGTCAATGTTTTGCAGTCTTACTAGTGTTAGACAAAATGCCTAAAAGTATTAAGACGAACCTCATTAAGAAAAATGATTGAATAATTTCATATAAGAGAACCTCAAATATATTGGTAGCATACATCCCATGCTAATAGGTAACTATGAACAATAAAAGAAAGATAAGAAAACATGGAAATACAACATATGGAAATGTTTGCATGAAAATATAATGTATGGAAATGTTTCAATGGAGAAACCAATTAAACCAAATTAGGATATTGATGAAATGGAAGGATGAGATGGATTGGGATGAAGGATGAATGGAAATAATTCAAATGAGAGGAGAAAAATAATATGGAAATAATTCAAATTAGAAACAATTAGGAAATGATTAAAAAATCATCCTTATCATGCTTGATACTCCCCCTCAAGTTGTAGAGTGAATGTCAAGAACTCCCAACTTGCCTCTATGACTGAGAAACAAATATTTTCCAAGGGCCTTGGTGAAAATGTCAGCAATTTGAATAGCACTAGTGGTGGAGGTGGGTTTAATGAGACCATGTCGAACCTAATCGCAAACCACATTACAACCAATCTCGATGTACTTGGTGCGCTCGTGGAAGACTGTGTTTGCAACAATATGTAAAGCAGCTTGATTGTCACAAATAAAGGTATTGGTCGAGGGACCATGACACCAAGATATTTGAGCAATGTAACTAACCACATGAGTTCACAAGTGGTGTGCCCATAACACAATATTCAACCTCAGTAGATAAATGGGACGCAATGGCTTGTTTTTTAGATTTCAAGATAAAGATCTGAAACCAAGGAATACACAATATAGAGTGGTAGATCGCCGAGTCATAGAGCAACTTGCCCAATTTGAGTCACAATAAACATGAAGAGATAACTCACTGCCAACAGATAGAAGAATCCCTTGCCTTGGAGTGCCATGGAGGTAGCGTAATAAATGATTAGCAGCATCCATATGAGGTTTATGAGGCTCATGCATGAATTGACTAAGAACACAGCATCTAGGCGAGTAATTGTGAGATAAATAAGTCAGGCTAATAATTGATGGTATAGTGTTGGATCAGGTAAGGGTTCATCATCAAGAATAGTCAACTTGAGGTGTTGTTCCATTGAAAACTGAGTCGAATTAGCACCTGTGAAACCAACATCAATTAAAATGTCTAATGTGTATTTTCGTTGGTTGATGAAAATACCTTCTTGGAATGTGCCACCTCAAGACCAAGGAAGTATTTAAGCCAACCAAGATCTTTAATCCATAAATGTTGCTGAAGAAGTGATTTTAAGTTGAAAATCACAGTTGTGTCAAACCCAACAATTAAAATGTCATCAACATAAATAAGCACAAAGGTAAATGAAGATTCTGTAAGTAGAGAAAATAGAGAGTAATCTGCCTTAGATTGTGTATATCCAAGATCAATAAGGGCACCAGAAAACTTGGAAAACCAATTACGGGGTGCCTGCTTAAAGCCATACAATGATTTGTGCAAGCGACAAACCATTTTCTCCCCCTTTCGATTATAACCAGACGGAATAGTCATATATACCTCTTCATCAAGATTAGATCGCCATAGAGAAAGGCTTTATTGACGTCCAATTGATGCACAGACCATCCTTTGAAGGTAACAATGGCAAGCCAACTTAGCAACTGGGGTAAATGTCTCATGGAAATCAACCCTCTCAATTGAGTAATAACCCTTTGCCACCAAATGCACTTTATAACACTCAATTGATCAATCTGAATGCCATTTGATTTTGTAAATCCATTTACAACCTATGGGTTTCTTGTTTGGGGGGAAAAGGTATAAGAGACCAAGTCTTATTTAGTGTACAACTAACTAATACTCATTGAGCTGCGTTTACATTCAAACTTTTGGTGCAATGATAATCATCTTGTTGTCATGGATCTAACTAGTGTCTCCTGCTCCCCTATTATGTTTTATCCTGAACGAAAGATTATGCAATGTACAAACTTCTATCGGCTGGTAGTTTTTATTAGCACCTGCAGTCTCCTTGTTTGACTGGATAATCGTGGGGGAAAACTGCCATTTGTTATTTTTCTTGCAGCTTTTGAATTTAGCGAATCTGGTTTGAAACTCTGTTGAAGAATCCTTCACATAAGGAAACAATGAGGTGCATAGTTGTTCCTTTTACTTATAAATTCTTCCTTATTTTATGCTGGAATATCTGTAGTTTGGGCAGTTTTCTTTTTTCCTTTCTAGTTCATTTAGTTTATCTTATTTTTCTTGCTAGGCATCTCCTGTTAGTTATATATATAATAAAAACAGTGGGAGATCAGATATTGAGGAACTCAAGTAGGCTACTGCCTGTTTTTCCCTCTTTTTCATTCATTTTACTTCTCTTGTTATCTATACTAAAATAAACCACCCACCCCACCCATAAAAAATTAATATGATGGTAGAAAACAAAACATAAAAGGTAGTGCATGTCTGCCTATGCCATGTCTAACATCTTGACAACACACTGAAGGCTTCATAGTTAAGCACACCATAGCACTAGTTAACACATTAGATAAAGAGTTCTGTCTAACAGTCTTGTAAGAAATCCCAACCATACTAAGGTATTTTTACTCTTCAACTTGTTTACTAATACTAAAATCAATGGTTTCCTCTGAGGGAGAAAAATCAGTAATAACTTAGTTTGTAGTTTAAGGCATTGGCAAAATTTATTTTATTGAATACTCCCTCAACCCTCCAATGCTTCTCCACCTAGGCATCAAGCAGCCTACACCCAATCCCCCTTTTCTCTCACCTCTTCTTTTTATTTCCTTAAATATTTGAACTTCCCCCAAGAAAAATAAATTTAAGGGCAGATCCTTCCTCCCACTTTATCAAGTCCTAAAATAGGCTATAGGGATCCCCAAAGAGAGGTGTGACAATGGCATTCATCTCCTAATCTTCAAGTGGAGAAACCCAAATAAGGATCTAGTGCATGAGTAACTACAACCTTACTCACCATTGTAATGAAGAAGATGTCATTTTTTTCATGTTTGACAATCTTGTTGAACCACGTAAATCCTTATATGCATCAGTGTGATTGTTTGTTTGTGATATCCAATATGTACTAGGTTTTTGTTTTCCTACTATGCCTTAACATACACTTCTGTATTTTACACTACCACATAAATTGTTCTTATTTACTAAGATTTTGAAAGTGCTACTTGCACATGTAGATCCAAGGAGGTTCAGACTCACCCATCAAATATCTTTTGGGAGACGACATCTGAAGTTCTGGAGCCACCACTTGTTTACTTCGTTGTATGTAACAAGGGGCATATATGTCTTTTGGCTTAGAATAGGACTGAGTGTCTTATGTATAAGTTTTGAGGGCAGTTTTGTCTTTTCAGTTTCATGTATACACTACAAGAAAACGGACTTACGGCAGTTCGAAAACGTCGCAACAAACGCCGGAAAAAGCACCACCGTATTGTTATAGCGGCGTTAAAGTGAAGCGCCGGTGATGGGCACTTACGACGGCACTTTTAACGGCATTTCTATAAAACGCCGTCAAAAGTACTTGTTGCGGCGTTTTTGTAAAACGCCGTTAAATATGTTTGTTGCGGCGTTTCTAAAAACGCCATGAAAAGTTATTTTGCGGCGTTTCCTAGAAACGCCGTTAATAGTTATTTTAATGGCGGCGTTTTTTGATAAACGTCGGTATATAATACTTGTGCCGACGTTTTACAAACGTTGGGATAGGTTTTTTTAATAAAAAAAAAAAAGTTCCAAAAAGCCAAATTCAATTCCATCAATCTAAATTCAATTTACAAATGAATATCCAATTCCATCAATCCAAAATTCAATTTTACAAATGAAGTACACTATTTAACAGGAATGGTCTACTTTACAATTTTCATTTTTATACTTGCCCTCCAGTGAGCTTCTTCACCATAGATAATATCAACTCCATATCATCACTTCTCCAACTTACTCCAAGTGAAGGCTCTTTCTTTTCCCTCTCAACAAGACTCTGAGCACTCAAAACAAACTTGATACCTCTTCAGCTATGTTGATGATCTGACAAATTAACAAGAACACAAAACAATATTTCAGTGGTTATTCCCTTAAAACATTCCCTTCATTTATATGAACAAAATGACTACACGGTTGGCCAATGGTTTATCCTTTTGGGGGTTTAGTGAATACGATTATTTCTGTTCATTCTCTTCTCTCTGTTCTCTGCTCTCGGTTTCCTCTTGTCTACGATAGAAGTTCTTAGGGTTTGAGGTTTCGGTGCTTGTTGTTGCTGTTGGTTCAAGAGCTGGTGAAGCATGGATGTTAAGAGGCTTGCTTGCTTCTGAAGGTGTGAGTGTCTCCTTGCTGTTGATGTACTCGATTACCTTGAAGGGAAGATATGGCTGCTGCTGTGTAATCAGGTGCATACGTTATGATTAGTCTATCTTCTTCTTGTTTAGTTCATGCTTGGGGTTCTTGTTGCGTAGATCTTATAGTGTTGTAACCTCCTTCTCTAGCTATTGGATTATTAAATGTTTGATGAGTTCTCAACTCATCCTTGGACGTAGGTCAATTGACCAAACCAAGTAAAACATTGGTGTCTTGCATCTTTTCTTTTGTTTCTTTCTTCCTTGTCTCAATTCCGCTGCTATATAGGTGATATTGCTTAACAGTTTTGGTATCAAAGCTACGTTTCAGTTCTTGGCTGAACTTGTTAATTCTTGATTAACCTTGTATACTCTGTTTGGTGATTATAATTTAGTCATTGGTTCCTATATGCTGTTCTATTATCTTTTCTAAACATCTTGAATCATATTTGATTTTTTCTGCTAAACCCTAAATCTGACCGAAACCCTAACTTGGGGTTTTATTGAAATTGGTTTAGGGCTTTGCTGTGTATGTCTAATTGGAATTGTTTGCATATTATTTCCCATGTTTATTGCTTGAAATTGGAATCCAATTTAGCTGATTGACTTGAATAGTGGTTCGACTTGTTAGGGTTTTTGAAAATAATTTGGGGCTTGAAATAGATGTTTTAGTTATGTTTATTATCTGAAATTTATCATGTTTTAGTTTTCAGATTATAAGTTGCATATAGTTTTGAAATCTGATTTTTATTTTTGCTTACTGTTAACAGCTCTTGGTTATTATTATTGGAGATTTGTAATCTGTGAAACATTAGTAATTTGTTACTTGTTCTCTTGATTCAATTATGATATTATCATACTATTTATTTCAGAAATTGTTTGTTTAAATTCTAAAATTTGTTAAGTAGATAATATCTAGTGTGTTATTGATTTAATTAGTTAGATACAATATGACTTAATATACTTTATTCTTTTGTCATGGCCCCAACCCGGTATGAGTTGGAGAAATTTGATGGTAAGGGAGACTTTTTGGTATGGAAGAATAGGATGCATGCAATTCTAGTTCAGAATAGATGCCATAAGGCTTTAAAGACTGATAGAGAGGTCTCTTTGTCCATGACTGAAGAAGAGAGGGAAGATATGTAAGATATGTGCTATAGCACTATAATTTTGCACTTGAGTAACACTGTTATGAGAAGGTTAAGAGATGTAAGACTGCAGCTCAGATTTGGCTTAAATTTGAACAACTTTATATGGCTGCATCTATTCCTAATGTTACTTTATTAAAAGAACAATTGTTTAGTTTCAAAATGGATGCTTTTAAGACTCTAACTGATAATGTAGAGGAATTTTATAAATTGTCATGTGATTTGGCTGATTTAGATGAGGAATTATCTGATAATACCCTTGATGTCCTATTATTGAAATATTTGTCTGATTCTCATGTTGGTGTTAATAATGCTCTTAAGTATGGTAGAAAGTCTATAGCCCTTGATGATGTGATGGAAGCATTGAAAGTTAGGGATATAGAGTTGAAAACTGAGAGGAAGGTAAAGCATGTAAGTGAGAGTTTGTATGTTAATTCTGAAAATAGAAGTGTGTATGAAACTAAGAAGAAGTTCAATAATAATAAGAAAAAGAAGAAGTTTGTTGCAAAGAATGGTAATGCAAGTACAAATCAGAATTTTAATGAGAAGTTTAATAACAATAAGAGAATATGTTATTATTGTAAGAAATAATAACATATTAGAAAGTATTGTAGAGAGAGGTTTCAAAAGATACAAAATGAGAATGAAAATGAGAGAATGGAAGCTACACATGTGGCTGATGTGACTAGTGATGCACTAGTGGTTTCCCCTTGTAGTGATCATGATGCTTGGATCTTAGATTCAGGCTATACCTTTCATATGACTCTTAGAAGGGAGTAATTTATCACTTTTGAGTCCATTAGAGGTGGTAAAGTATTAATGGGTAATGATCATGCATGTGATGTTGTGGGGATTGGATCTATTAGACTAAGATTGAATGATGGGACTGTTAGAGATCTAGAAAAGGTGAGACATGTACCTAGACTTAGGAGAAAACTGTTGTCCTTGAGTTAGCTTGATACTAGGGTTTTCATTACACCTCTAGGGATGGTTCTCTTAGGGTTATGAGGGGTAGTAGTGTTATACTAATTGCTGATTTGAAAAATGGTTTATACTTCTTAAATGGAAGTGTAGTTTTAGGAGCTGCATCAGTCTCTAGTGGGGTTCTTAGTGAGGTGGAGCTTTGGCATAGAAGATTGGGTCATATAAGTAGTAAGGGGCTTGGACACTTGTATAAAAGTGGCCAGATAAGCCTTAAGAAATTTAGCCCTTTGACTTTTTGTGATGTGTGTGCCATGGGTAAGCTCCATAAGACTAAATTTCCTCATTTTTCATATAAGACATATCATGTGCTTGAATATATACATTCTGATTTGTGGGGAAGTCCAAATGTACCCTTGTCTCTTTCAGGTGCCCAATATTTCTTGTCTATTATTGATGATTACTCTAGAAAGACTTGGCTGTATTTTCTTAGAGATAAATCAGCTGTCTTTGATAAATTTCTAGAGTGGAAAGTCTTGGTTGAAAATCAAACTGAGAAGAAAATCAAGAAACTTAGAACTGATAATGGTCTTGAATTTGTGAATGAAAAGTTTATGATTTTTTGTAAGGAACATGATATTACTAGACATAGAACATGCACTTATACTCCTCAGCAGAATGGAGTGGTTGAGAGGATGAATAGGACAATCATGGATAGAGTTAGATGCATGTTGATTGAATCTGGCCTAAGTAAGAAATTTTGGGCTGAAGCTGCTAGTACAACTTGTTATGTCATTAACAAATCTCCTTGTTCCTTAATTGACTTTGAAACACCTGATTTTAGATGGAGTAAAGTACATACTGATTACAATGTGTTAAAACCCTTTGGTTGTGTTTGTTTTGTTCATCAAAAAATGGTAAGCTTGAGCCTAGGGGTAGGAAGTGTGTCTTCCTAGGGTATCCTTTAGGTGTTAAAGGATATAGGCTTTGGTGTTTACAAGAAAAGAAGATTGTAATTAGTAGAGATGTTAAATTCAATGAACTTGAATTTCTAAAAGTTGATTCATCTAGTGTTAGATCTAACTCCCATGATCTAGATAAGACCATATTTGAGGTGGAGTTAGGGATAAATCTAAAATTGAGATTGATGAATCTGATCCTAAGGTTGAGGATGATGATCTAGAAGCTGATAGTGGTTCTTTAGAGGTTAAAGAAGAGCTTAAAGATGATGATCCATTAGATAATTATTTATTGGCTAGAGATAGGTCTAAAAGAGAGATTAAGAGGCCTTCTAGATATGCTAATATGTGTGAATCTAGTTCTGGTCCAAATCTGATTTCTTATGCTATTAATGTGGCTGACCAGCTTGAGGGATGTGAGCCTAGGACCTATAAAAAGTCTCTTGAATGTGGGGACAGCAAGCTTTGGCTTGTTGCCATGGAAGATGAAATGGAATCTTTGATGAAAAATCAGACTTGGACTCTTGTTGATAGACCCAAAGGAAAGAAGCTAATTGGTTGTAAGTGGGTTTATAAATTTAAGGCTGGTATTCCTGGTGTAGAACAACCAAGGTATAAGGCAAGAATAGTGGCTAAGGGTTATTCTCAAGTTGAGGGAATAGATTATAATGAAGTGTTTTCACCTGTTGTAAAACATACTTCTATTAGAGTTCTTTTTGCCCTTGCTGCTCTCTTTGATCTTGAATTTGAACAATTGGATGTTAAAACTGCATTCTTGAATGGTAAGTTAGATGAGCATATATATATGGTACAGCCTGAGGGCTTTGTTGTGAAGGGGAGTGAGACTAAGGTCTGTTTGTTGTTAAGGTCTTTGTATGGCTTAAAACAATCACCTAGGCAATGGTATAAAAGATTTGATGAATTCATGCTCAAGAATAGTTACAAGAGAAGTTCTTATGATAATTGTGTTTATTATTGTGAGTTTAGTTCTAATTCTTTCATTTATCTCTTACTTTATGTTGATGACATACTTATTGCATCAAAGGATAAATCTCAAATTTGTAAACTTAAGTCTATGTTGAAATCTAAATTTGAAATGAAAGATTTAGGGGCTGGTAAAAGGATTCTTGGCATTGATATTCATTAGGGTAGGCCTAGTGGTGTTTTTACCTTGTCTCAGGTTGGTTATATTCATAAACTTGTTAATAAGTTTGGACATGATAATATTAGAACTGTTAATACTCCTCTTAGTGCTCATTTCAAGCTTAGAATGGATTCTAATGCTGTTGTAACTGATAGACCATATCAAGAATGTGTTGGTAGTCTCATGTATTCTATGGTTTGTTGTAGACCTGATATAGCATACTCTGTTGGTCTTGTTTGTAGATACAAGAGTAGGCCATGTGATTTACATTGGGATGCAGTTATGTGGTTGTTGAGATATCTGAAAAATTCTACATCTTATAAGATTGTTCATGATAATTCTTGTGCTGATAAGTTAGGCATTGTTGGATATTGTGACTTTGATTTTGCCTCTAATTTGGATAAAAGAAGATCCATAACTGGGTACTTGTTTACTATTGGTGGGAATTTAGTGAGTTGGAAGTCCACACTCCAACATGTGGTGGCACTTTCAACCACTGAGGCTGAGTATATTGCCTTGTCTGAGGCTGTTAAGGAATGCATGTGGCTTAAGGGGCTTCTAGGGGAGCTTGGTTATCATGACTTGCATTCTCTTGTTTATTGTGATTCCCAGAGTGCTTTGTGTCTTGCTAGGAACAGTGTGTTTCATGAAAGAACAAAGCATGTTGATGTAAAGTTGCATTTCATTAGAGATGTAATTGCTAAGGGTTTAATTGATATATGTAAGATAGATACTTCTATTAATCCTGCAGATATTATGACCAAAGTAATACCTGTTGATAAGTTTAAGTCTGCTTTAAACTTGTTAGAATTATTATCTCTATAGTTTGCTTTACATTTCTTTTTATATTTATTTGATGGGTTGATGTGGACTCTTAGGTACATGTAATGTCAAAATAGCAGAGTTAAGGTGGAGAATGTTGTATGTAACAGGGGGCATATATGTCTTTTGGCTTAGAATAGGACTGGGTGTCTTATGTATAAGTTTTTAGGGCAATTTTGTCTTTTCAGCTTCATGTATATAGTTTATCCTTTTTGGGGGTTTAGTGAATACAATTCATTCTGTTCATTCTCTTCTCTCTGTTCTCTGCTCTCGGTTTCCTCTTGTCTGCGATAGAAGTTCTTAGGGTTTAAGGTTTCGGTGCTTGTTGTTGCTGCTGGTTCAAGAGCTGGTGAAGCATGGATGTTAAGAGGCTTGCTTGCTTCTGAAGGTGTGAGTGTCTCCTTGCTGTTGGTGTACTCGATTACCTTGAAGGGAAGATATGGTTGTTGCTGTGTAATCAGGTGCATACGTTATGATTAGTCTATCTTCTTCTTGTTTAGTTCATGCTTGGGGTTCTTGTTGGGTAGATCTTATAGTGTTGTAACCTCCGTCTCTAGCTATTGGATTATTGCATGTTTGATGAGTTCTCAACTCATCCTTGGATGTAGGTCAATTGACCAAACCAAGTAAAACATTGGTGTCTTGCATCTTTTCTTTTGTTTCTTTCTTTCTTGTCTCAATTCCGCTGCTATATAGGTGATATTGCTTAACAACTTCATTGGCCTATATTGTTCTAACTAACTCTTTCATGTATTCGTATTTCAAATGTTAATTAATAAATAGAAGCTCATACTACATTTGCATTATGCTTGGCAGGCTTGTTTTCTTAGATAGTTTAATGGGTCAGTCTCCCAAACTAATTATTTAACCCTTCGTCATGGGTTTATTAAGGTAATGCAATGAGCAATCGTAGGCTTGTCGCATCAAAAGTTTTCAGACTTGGTGATCTGTTTTATCAAATTTCTTTCTTGTTCTTCTTCTTAGGCTCACATTCTAGAAGGAAATAATTTTGATTTCCAAAAGGTCTTAAAAAGAGCTGTGGATGACGACTTTCACGTGGTGGTTGGTATGAGGTACGTTCTGAGAAACAAGATCCACTCTCTGATGATATATACATAGGATACATGTGTGTTTATCTTACTAGGCTTTAAACCCTTTAATTGTTTTCAGCCTCCTAGTTGGGACTTTTGGGTTCAGTCAAGGGAAAGCTTTCATAATCACTCAACGTCTTAGCGGCAGAACTTCACTCGTTGCTGTATGTTTCTTGTTCTTCCACAAACATGGTAATAGCTATACATAGTTTCTATGCTAAAGCATTTCTGTTTTCACATTTATAAACCAATCAAAACTTAAAGTCTGCTTTTTATGCAACAAAATGCAGGATTCTACAATTGTGGAGATTTCAAGTTGATCAGGTGAGCCGATTGTAAAATATTAGTTTTCTTCTTTATTTTCAATCCTCAATCGATTTGTCTGCTTCGAAGCAACTTTGATGTGCAGTCTGTACATTTTATTATAGAAATATAGATATCGTTATTTGCCATGTTTTTTGTGTGTCTACATTTCTTCCCATTTCTGTTCATTTATGGATTTGTTGTTTGAGTCGTTAGTTTATTGTTTGCAAAATAAAATAACCGCAAGCGCACAGTATCGTGTAGCTAACGGGTCGATCTCAGGGAGATATGCCACCTAGAATTTAACTTCTTAATAGTAATGCGAGAGTGGAATGATTCAATTTTTGTTAACTAATTACTTAAACTAAACCAACGATCCTAATCCATACATCTAATGCAATCGAATTGAAACGAAGAAAATAAAGCAAACATAACTAATGCATAAATAAAAAGACGGAAAAAAAAATGCAGATGCAACACCACCCGTCACCAGAAGTAAAGGCACGACTGTAGGCTTGCTCCGGTTATGTGGTCCGAGATGATGAATGAATTGGCAGAAAGTAAATAACAAAGCAGTAAATAAAGCAAAAAAGGAAAAGGAAGCCTTAACCAAAGAGAGGCACGACTGTAGGCATCTCTGATCAAGGATCCAGGGGAAGGGAGAACAGTAAGTAAATGCTGAAATTTAAATCCTAAATTAAGAATATGGAGGGGTAGATAGAAGCAGGAATAGAGGGGGGAGAGAAGACTATTGAAGAATCTTACTTACTTGCATCTTCCAAACAAAACTTGAATAAACGATTCGAATCTCAACCAACCCTAACAACCAGATCTAGAATAAACTAGATCTGCAATTGCTAGACCCAGAGAGAAAGCGAATCCTCTTGAAACTTGAATTTGAACTTGAACTTGAAATTGCATTGATAAAACTAAAGGAATTACACTTGCATAAAAGAAAAATTACACGACTTCAATCTTTCTAAACATTCAATCTAAAAACTAGAACTAGAGCCCACAAATTAATTAAAGAACTAGAGAAAACTAGAGCAAACTAAAGAGAATAGAAAGTGCAAGACTAAAGTAAAACTAAAGAGAAAGTAAAGTGTAAAACTAAAGTAAACTAAAGAGAAAATCTAGTGTGTTAGACCTAAGAGGGAGGTAATATTTATAGAAGAATGAGAATAATTTACAAACAAGGAAAAATAATGATAATAATAATAATAAGAGTAAAATAGAAAAAGAAAAAAAACAAATAAAGAAGGAGCATAAAAAATTCGTTAGAAAGAAAGAGAGAAAGAAAGAGAGAGAGAATAAGTGGAGAAATAAAATAAAATAAAATAAAAACTAGCTTTTGAAGTTCACGTGGAGACAAGGTGGAAGAAAGAAAGAAAAGTGGAAGAAGGAAAGAGAAAGAAAATAAAATAAAACAAAAAATATATATATTTTGTTAACAAAAATATAGGTGTGTTGGTTATTAAGGAAATAAGAAAGTAAATAAAATAGAAAGTGAGAAGAAAGAGAAAAAACTAATTAGAGAAATAAATAAAATCTAACAAAATAAAATATTCTAAAAAAATAGAAAATCCTAGTCTTTGACTACTTATGGGCCCCATACAATTCTCAATTACAATAAACAAAAATAAAATAAAAATCCTAATATAATTTTACAAGATATTCTGGAGTTGGCCCATAATTACATTTCTAGCCCATCATGCTCCAAATCAGGCCCACTTTCGCACTTGAGAATTTGAACAGACATCTTGATGTGTAAAACCGCATGTTTAATACAAAAAACTCCAGATATTCGCTAAAGTCCTAGAAATTCATAAAATCTGCAAAAACAACATAAAACCCAAGGTAGCTCCACTCAAAGTGTTAAAAATGCATGATTTATGCCCTAAGATTTCACACAAATGTGCTCATCATTTATCATCTCTAATTGATGGGTTTAGGTACATCTTTAATGACCTTCAAAAGTTTTCAAATTGACTTTTAAATTAACTCATAGTCACTTTGTTGCTCTGACTTCAAGGAATAGGCTCAAAACAGAACTCTTAAAACCTATTAATTGTCTTACCTAAATCAACCACTGAATACAACCTTGGGTACTAGCTTTACATATATGCTACTTTATGGCTTTGTAGATTAGGCTTGTTACAATGAAATCCAAGAAAATAAAGGACCAATGTAAAATATAACTATCCATCACTTGTTTTCAATCCATTGGACTGCTACCTTGCATGAAAGAGAGCTTTGATTAGAACCACTAGGGCTTCCCATTGTAAGGTGTCAATTGGATCGAACACTGATCCCAACTACTTTGATCAACCACTAGACAAAAGTTTATAATGGAGAAGAAGAGAAGAGCAGCAATTCTTTTTAATTGATCAAACTTGTGTTCCATACTTGACATCTTTTGACCATTATATAAAAACTCAAAAATGTAGACTCCTACACTAAAAGAAAATGCCTAACTCAATCATTAACATATTGGATAACCAGAACTAACTAAGAAACTGAAATAGACTCAAAACAAAGAGAACTCATGGAATCAAAGGCCCACATGTATAGGATTCAACCCTAGACTCATTACTAGTAAAACAAGTTTATTTTGGTGGATCTGCATTGACTTTGACCTTAGGGGAAGCCCCCATACCAAGAAGATTTCCCTTTTAAATTGTAATTCTGCTTGAAGTGGCATTAGAATATTTTACTGGATATGACCTTCTTCCTAGTCCATCTGTCAAATAATTGTTTCTACCTTGCCAGGATACTCGTGTTTTCTGGGGAGCCTTAGGGCCTTTTTGGTTACTTGAGGCTGGACTTTCTAAAAATCTACAGATTTCAAATCTATAAATTTCAAATCTATGGAGTTATGATTCATAAAATTAATTGTTTGGTTAGCCTAAATCTTTGGAATGAAATCTGTAGATTCATCATGAAAAAATATTTATGGGATCATGGTTCAAATGTTTTATGCTTTTATAGTAAGGGTGAAATCTCTAGGTGAAAGATTTCACTCCTACCCATAAATCTACAGATTCACGTTTTTAGTGTAAAAAGGTGAATCTCTAGATTTCATGAATCCAAGAATTTTTACAACCAAACAGGTATAATTCTCAGATTTATGAATCCAGAGATTTGAAATCTCTGGATTCATGTAACCAAACAGGCCCAGACAATCTTGAGAATTAAATTTTAAACACAACTTTAACAAGCTAATGGACTTAATGATCCGTAGACAAAAGGTGATCAATTTGGCCTAACTCACTTTCACTTGACCCTTCATATTGTTTGATACTTGTGTAACAAATTCAACACAATTCCATATTTTCTTGTTTTGACTCTGCATTTAAATTATATTTAAAATTTTTGTTCAATGGTTTCTGGTGATGTAATCGTCAAGTGAATTATTGGAATGATTCAAAAGCCAGTAGGACATGCCTTTGGGGTTTAATTCGAGCAAATAAAAACTTTTAGATAAAGATTAACTAGAGACCATAAAAGATATCCAAACTAGGTTTCAAAAATCTTAATTGAAAAATTATAGCAAGAGAGGGATTTCAGAAAAGATGGATAATGACGCAGAAGAATGAATATAAACCATTTACAGATTTCAGAAGTGCAATAAACAACAATCAAACTTCATCGTTAAAGTTAGCACAAAAAATATAATATCTAAAATTAGTTTGGATGGGAAAAAAACATAGGAATGTCGTGTGTACTTTAAAACGGTGTTGTGAAACGAAATTTCCTAGTCACTTCTTCAACACTATAGGAAAAGAACCATTGCAATCAAAGTTCGAAAAGTTGATGAACGCAAGTTTTCAGTGAAGCCGATAGAGAAGGAAGAGGGAAAAAATAGAGAAACAACAGAGGAAAGTGAAGCTGAAGCCGATTGAGAAAGAAGAGGAAAAAATAGAGAAAGAACAGAGGAAAGAGGAAAGAAAAAATAGCTGTTAACCTAACTGTGAACCCGCGAGCGAGATTTGAGTGTGGTTCGTTCCTTTCTTCTTTGAAATTTTAACCGGCAATAGAAGGTTAATTTAATTAACATATAAATAATAGAGAGGAAAATAAAAATTTTAATGAACGACCCAGATTTATTTAACAAATCTAACAGTAGAACCGTTCATCTAATCTTTTTACACGTTTGTTCTGCTACAACCTTCTGTTAGTATAGTTTATTTTAGGAATAATTACTATTGCCCCCTTGTACTTTGGTTTTATTACTAATCAAACCTCTTTCTTTCTGAAATTAATGTTGCCCCCCTCACTTCTAACGGTGTTAAGTGGTTGTTAACATCAAATATGTAATGTCTATTTTGCCCTTCATTAAAATTAAGAAGTTAAAAAATATGACAGTATCCTCATTTTTAAAAACTATATTGAATGTCAATTATATCATTAAAATCTTATATTTTACAATTAATTTTGGCTTTGGTGGGACCACACACTTTGTACAATGGTTAGCATATATTAGGAGATTTTCAATTTTCAACTTTGAATTACATTTGATATTTCTTAATATTTTAATTTCTATTTTAAGTTTTATTTAATCACATATTTCCTTTATTCGGCAAATTCTTTTTAGAGAAGAAAAATCAAGTATTTTCTTTATTCGGTAGTTTCTTTTTAGAAAAGAAAATTAATTTAAAGTTAATATTTCTCCATAGTTAGTTTAGGATAGTATTATAACTTGTAAAAGAGTAAATAAGTAAAGAGATAATTGTAGGGTTACTTTTGAATTTTTGAAAAAATATATAGATGCGTCATCATCAGTAAACTAACTGAGCTTAATAGAAGGGGGCATTAGTAATTTTAGACAAAGTTAAAGATTGGATTAGCAATTTTAAAAAGTAGAGGGGATAAAATAGTAATAAGATCAAAGTAAAGGGGCAACAGTAATTATCCCTTTATTTTATCTAATTAAATTTCAATTTGAGCCTAAAATGCCATGGTTTTTTTTGTGTGTGTGTTAAAAATGCCACTGTTTGACCGTTTGAGCTTTAAGGTGATCATATTTCTTTATTGGGTTTGAATAATACGTTGACTCGATAAGACTGAGAATAATCAACACAAAACATTAGAATAGAACTTTTAAATCAAAAGTCGATGGCTAGGACCTATGCGGTTGACTCATTATAAAATGATGTTCTTGGAACTTTGTCTCTTAGTACGTTTATATATTATTAAATTTATTACCATATTTCTGTTGTCTGTTTTATCTAACTTTGCTTAGATTGGGTGGACCACATTGAATTGGGATAAGATTAATTGGCCCGACCATCGGATTAACTTTGAGACCGGTTTGACCATCCAATTAAAGGTTTGAGCTAATAAACATATCAGAGATATATACGGACTCTATCTCAAGAAGACTCCTTATACTGATCAAAGACTAACTCCCGGTCATATTCTACAAATTCTACAAATTCTTATATAAACTCTACAAGCAAACAGAGAAACGTAAGTAATTGAGTTCATATCTCCTTGGTACTGACTTGCTCATCGGAGATGTACCTCAATCTTCCCAAGGTCGAATACATGTTTTGCAAGAACTTGACAGGGAAAGACGAGCAGGATTTCGTATCAACAATAGGCATGAGGTTTGTAAACCATTTTAACAAGAAAAATCATTCCTAAAGCAACTTAAGGATATATTTTGGATCCTATCAAGAAGTCAACAATAACTAAGTTTGTTGAAATGGCTAAACCCTAACTCGAGGCCTTCAGAAGAGATCAAGAGCTCCTTGCTCATTACATAAGATCTCACAGACCTGGGCTTAATCTAATCCCTTCTGGAAATACGAGAGCATGGCTTGCAAAGGGAGCATATAAAACCTCCACCAGATTTGTCGTTTTAACCAAATGGATCTTACTTGTGGTGCGTCTAAGATGGTGGTACTTGTGGTACTCACTGTTGGATGCACACCATGTAAATTCTATTCAATTTCAACCGTTCAAAACATGGTTCAGTTTATTTGAAGAAAAAAGAAGAAGTTTTGTTTCACTTAAGTAAATTAAATTTGCACATGAGTTTTGAGTGGCTGGGATTTAGTGAAATTTATATGGTGTGCATCCAACAGTAGACATGAAAGGTGGTCACTTTAGACCAAGGTTTAAAGTATCAGTATAAAGTATCGTATCGGTCAGGTGATTTTAAGAGACGTATCGTTCTGTATCGAGTATTGTATCACTCTAGCTAATGTATTTTAGTGTAATTCAATGGAGAGACGTATCAAGATGTATTGTATCGGTAAGGTCAAATATGGATACGTATCGACTAGTATCATGGGACGCTTTAAACCTTGCCTTAGACACACCACTAAAACATGATAAATGAATTTTTTTTTCTTAAAAAAAAAAAAACAAAATAAAAAACGGTTTGATTTGTGAGTAAACCTATAAAACCTCGAACCGGAATAAAATCACAATGTCGGATTAGATGTAAACCACCGAATCCCGGTCAACTATCGTGACTGACACCTACCTACCTACTCAGTACTCACTCGTGGCATTTTATTTGAAATAAAAAATGTTAGAACACGGGGAAGCAAGATCTTCAAAAACTTTTCGGCGAGGGAAATCCCGTTTACTTATAATCTCTTTCCTTTTTTAGGAAAATTTCTTCATTGATTGGATCTTAGCAGCAGAAGTACAAGCTGGAATACCTATAAGTGTTCCCAAGTTTGAGCTTTTCAGGTTTCTTGATTTATTTTCAGTTTGAACTTCTGTTATGAGTTTTCTTTGTTACCTCTACTCTAGATGTCCTTCGTTCCCATGTTGCTCAAGTTAGATTGGAAGTGTTTAAACAAACCAAATGAAAATTTCAAACTTTTTTAGGGCTTGAATTGGTTTGTTCTATCTTTCTCTTTTTCTTTTTCTTTTTTTTCTTCTTTAAACTGTATTCTATTCCATTCATTCTTGATTCTTGATTCGAAATTTGGGCAAGAAGTAGTTCCCTGCAATACTGGAGCTGACATCTTTACTTCCAATTAATGCAGGATTTCAAGAAATCAAAAGAAGAGGACTTCTGCTTTGGATCTTGTTGTTTTGTGAGCAAAATTAATGGCAACGGCAACCATCGCCACTGGGGTTGGTGCAGCTGCTCTTTTTTACTATACATTAGCCCGTAAGTTAAAACCTAATTCATCCAATGATGATGATGATCAAGACACCGTTAAAGAAGTGGAGGTTCATGATTCACCGAATGCTGAACTAATATCGGATAGATACATGCGCCTTATCGAAGCCCCTGCAACATGGTTTGAGACCCTTTCAACATTGTCGGAGACTCTTATATTCACTTACTCTGAAACTCTAGGAAAGTGGCCCATCGGGGAGTTGGCCTTTGGAATCAATTATCATTTGAAGAAGCAGGTTGGTGCTCTTGCAAATGGCTTTTCCCTTCCCTTTCTCAATTAAAGCTATCTGCTTCTTTTAACCAAGGAAGATTTGGTGCTTTCGATATCCTACTGAAAAATTTAACGATGAAAACAAGGCAAACGTTATTCTATAAGATGATGAAAACGATAAAAAATAAAAAATAAAAAGAAAAAAAAGAAAGGTCAATAGCCCATTATTTTGTGTGGGTAGGCAAAATCCAATGAACCCCTGTCCATTTGCTCAAGCAATTAATGGGACTGTCCTTGTGGTTGCCAAATTATTAAGTAATTTTACTTGATGTTAGTTTCTTGGTAGAATCTAGCTACAAAAGTTTAGAAAAACGTTTTCAATATATTAGAATTGGTTACATTATCTATGTGCAACTTCTCATCATAACTTGGCCACAAGGCTCTAATCAGATGGATTTAGATAGCTGACGCTGTCATTTCGTTGTGCAGGGAAAATTAAATGTTGCAAGCGTATTTGGTGGTAAAGATAGTCTGGAGCTTCGAGGACCTGAAATAACTACTGATCTCAAAAGCTTTCTAAAACTGTTGACCCGTTGTTGGTATTTCTCAAAGAAATCCTTCCCAGTATTTTTGGAGGAGACAGGCTACTCTCAAGAAGATGTTCTACTTCTGGAACCAATAGCAGAAGTGAGTACGTTTAGATTTCAGTTCAAATATTTCTTCCTCTTCTTCAGGCAAGGTGGGGATCAAAGGGCATGTGCACTACTATAATATTAAATGGTGATACAGGTCACCTTTGTTTGAATCAGAGAATGTTTTGGTAGTGGTTATGGATCTGGAACATCCTTCAGTGATTGTTGGAGAAAATTGTCAGTTTATAGTGTGAGTTAATAAGCATGTGCCTTAGAGTGGGCATCCATTATTCTGTTCTGAATAGTACAGTAGTATTTTCCTCTCTTTCCAATTATTATCAAGAAGTTCATTCATAGCTTGCTGATATTTTAAATCTAAATTTTAACATGGCATCCATCATATGCTTTTTTGTTAATATATTTATTATATTGTGCAGATTTTGAAGCCATCATTTACAATTCTAGTTGATAATGACACCAAATGTTTGCTTTTATTGATTCGGGGAACTCATAGCATCATGGACACTTTGACTGCTGTAACTGGAGCAGTTGTACCATTTCATCACATTATTGTACATGAAGGAAGAGTCAGAGATTTAATTTTGGGCTATGCACATTGTGGAATGCTTGCAGCTGCAAGATGGATTGCAAAACTTGCAACTCCTTGTTTTCGTAAAGCACTAGAGAAACATCCAGATTATAAGATCAAGGTAAAATCTTGTCGTGGTACCCTTTGATGGTTCTATTCTTATCTATGCTTGCTGGCTGTTAAACAAGTACCAGTTTGTAACTGTAATCAAACATACTCTAGTTATTAAATTCCTATTCTGGTTTGAGTTTACAGTTGATACTACTTTTAGGTTGTTGATAATGAGAGAATGAAAAAGAAAAGCTGCTGGATGGAAATCTGCTTGTCACTTGCAGTTATAGAAAGAATGCAGTGGAAAAGATACTTTAGAGGGAGAAAGAACTCAAGTTCATTCAATTTTCCTGTTAAAGGAAAAGGGAAGGGGAGGGGTGTGGAATTTGGAGTGAAAAAGGATGGAAGGAGTGGAAATTTAATCAGTTTTGATCTAACAATACACTACAACTGATGTAGGATAGCAAGGGAATCTTTGACGAAACAGCACCTTCCTGTTGATTGAATAAAAGTTGAAGAAAGAAGAGATATAGACACTTATTTGTCTAATTTGACTGTGAGGTTGTTAGGGTCTTCCCAGTGGGCTACTAAAACTATGTTGATCAGTGAGTCTGCATGTGTCTACTTTCTTTTTGTTTTTCCTTTGACCGCCCTAAACTGTGTTGTTGAGAGTTAACTTGTTCAATCCTTTCCCAAAGCTTATGTGATTGCATGTTAGGGGTATGTTTGAGTTGAATTATACCAAACACATTAGTGGTATGTGGACAATGTGCTCACAAAATTAGAGCATCAACTGGTAAATATACGTGTGTGTGTCAAAATGAAGAAAACCATTATCTAGTCTAGTAGTACCATGCATTTAATTGATGAATGTAGAAATTAGTACTTAATAAGGAGAATGGGATTTCTAACAAGGGTGATTAAATGATACCCAAGAATCTGCATAGTTATAAGAAAATTGGAGATTATAATTTATCCCATATGTGATGGAGTTACTAGTTAGTTCCTAATTGTTTTCCAGTAATTATCAATTGAACAATTCCTCCCCCCCCCCCCCAATTTTTAGGAGTGATAAGTGTCAGGGTCAAGTGAAGACTTTAATGATGTCTAACTCTAGAAGCTCTAGATGAAGTGGTGAACATTGGGGAGATGCAGACATCAATTTGTAAACAAGGAAGGACGACATAGATGATAACATAGTTCAAAGGGTTAATATATACTGGATAAGATGGAAAGGGAAGCAGTATTCTCCTGGTGAAAGTCCTATGCTACTGTATGATCATTGTGTCTCTTTAAATGTTGAAGAATAATTTTCAAGAATGTTATTAGATCAGCTATGATGCAAGGGGTGGAATACTGGGCTATGAAGGAGTGCCATATAAATAAACTTGGTCTTGTGGAGATGAGGATGTTGAGATGGATGTGTGGGAATACTAGGAAGGATATAATAAGGAGTGATCATATTAGAGATGGGTAGGGAATAGCTCTGGTTCATGAAAAACTCAAGAGCTAGTCGCTGGAGGTGGTATGGTCATGTTCAATGGAAGTCTTCAAGGACACCAGTCTGAAGGAGTGACATAATCCTGATTGAGGGAACTTAAAGAGCCAGGGACAGGCCTAAATTTATCTTGAAGTTGGTGTAGAAAGACATGCTTAGCTTAGGCCTCTGTCTTAATATGACCTCGAATAGAGCTGATTGAGATAAAAGATCCATGTGATTGACCTCATTTAGTTGGCCCTTATTAAAGTGGTGCTACATTTTGTATTACACTTCTCTTTGAGACCAGAGCAGAATGTTCAGAAGATAAGCTGTAAATAGCCAAGAAAGTGTCGACACCCTGGAGTTTGTGGGGGTGTTGTATGCTCCTCCACTCTATTGTTTCTGTATTTTTTCCCCCCACTCATCTCTAATGGAATCTATGAAGCCAACCTCAATAAGTTGCATTATGGTTAGCATGTTGCTGTTGTTTCTTTTAGAAGTATTAGGGTACAAGTCAGAAAGCCCCAACTGCATATATACTATGTTATGTGGGTGTAAGGGTTAGAACTAGTTAAAAAAAACATGTGACCTTGTCAAAGCTCCAAAAAAGATTCAAGAATTCGAGGGTTATACAGGTTATACTGCATATGTGGTCACATGTTAAATACTAAAATGTATACTGTAATGTAAGGAAGAGAGCAAGCTATTCACAATTTTTTCTGAATTACTTATGTTTTCTTTTGGGGGATTGACCTAACTACCCCTAGGGTATTGATCTGGGGATTGACCCATCTACCCTTACGGTGTTTTGATGATAACAGACACATAAATCTATGTGCTAACCATCTGCTTGTATGATTAAGATAAGCATAGTTATAACACACACACATACCCAAGTAGAGAATGTACACTGCACGGAAGTTGTTTCATAGCAACAAAGTGAAGATCTATGAGGACCCTCCCCAGATGCAAGCACATGTTGAAGACTCAAGACTGCTGAACTAACTTATTTTAAATTCCATGTATTTATTTATACATGGAAAAATGAAGTTAGGCATTTTAGGGAACCGACCACATGGGCAAAAGGGTATATTAGTTCAGTCCTTAGGGATATAGACCAAATTTCCCAAACGGCCTTGGAAACCTTAAAAATTCCATTCAGTCTAAGGATCAGTCAACTGGCTGGCCATTAAGCCTGTGCAACCGGTTGCATCACAGAATGCTCATGGTACATCAGCATGAGGTCAACCGATGGAATTTTCGAGCCTATCAGGTCGATAGATCTGGTCAACCAGCAATAGATTGTCTCTAACAACTGTATCATAATGGCTAGTTCTGAGTGGCTATATTGATTAGGTCGACCAGATGAAGCCTACGGTTGACCGGTAGTTAAAAATATGACTGTTTCTCTATCTGTTGGAACCATATTTGGACCAACCTCTTGGCTATAAATAGATGTCCTTTTGACACTTTCTGGCATGAAAGCCCAAGGCAATCAATAGCAAATGTTATTGTGCTTCAATCACAGTCTTTTTGCCTCCCTTGTATCCAATTTCCTTTGGAAGATCCAATCCCTCTTGTGAGAGAAGGTAGGGTGTTGATCTTAAGGTCGAGTTGGTTCGGTACTGGCTATCTAATCCAATTGCATGTGTTCATCTCAAGGGAAGTCCACCCCTTTATGGTTTTGTAGGTGTTTGAATTTTTGTTTACTTTAAATCCATTGTAAGTGGTTACTCTTGCCCAGAAGCAAAGATCTGTTGGGTACGCTTGCGCAGAAGTGAGGATTTGTTGGGTGCTCTTGACCAGAGTCAAACATTTTGTGAGAGGAGCTATGTCCCCACCCACTATACTGAAAGTGAGCATATTAGTGAATACCTTCGAGAGGTGCTAGAAGGGAGTGGATATAGATTCAGTTGATTTGAACCACTATAAATCTTATGTCTTGTCTACTTGCTTTACTTTCCCTACTTTATTTTTCTTAATGATTGATTAATTACAAGCATGTTTCACTAGTTTCAACCTATTCACCCTCCTCTAGGTTAACTTTCATTTTTCAAATATTGAATTTAGTTTAAGAGTATTATTTTCTATTATATGAAATATCCTACAATTGTTGAATACCTATTACATGTTTGGAGAAGGTACAGTGGGTACAGGGTTGGGTTTTAGTGTGGCTCTGTAACCGAAATTGCTTTAGTCATGTGCATGATGGTCAAGTGAGATTTTGGTCCATTGGATCCGAAATCACCGAAATCTCGATCGAGATTTCAATCCCATGGACTGAAGTGTTTTTTGCATGACAGCCCTGAGCATTAAATGTGCAGGACTGAAGCAAGGTCTCTCTGTAACAAAGTTACCTGAACTGCTGATCCAGTAAGAGAAGCCTGGGGAGGGTTGAGAAAAGCTTCTATAATTAACATGCATATTAATATACTGATTGTTCAAATTATTAAAATGATTTTACAAGTAACACTATGAATATCATTAGAGGTGATAAATTATTTGGTCTTTACAAAGGGGCGTGGTAGTCATTTTGTATGTGTGTGTGGAGTGGTAGTAGTAATTGTAGAGTAGTAGAGGTAATTGTGGTTGTAATGGTAATAGATGTGTCCACTGAATCTGTTGGCATACATGGTCAGGCACTAGTTGGTTCAACATTATTGGCAGGACCATGGTTCTGCTTGACCTAAGAACCGGACTGTCTGTGTGTCCCAGAATGAGGTGCTTTTATGGTACATGTCCTCTGCTCAAAAGCAGATGTAGCTTTTACTCTTTATTGTGTTACAGTTGCTGGAGATTTATTATTTCAGGATTTTCTGCTATATTTGCTGTTCTGAAAATTATAGTAATTATTTTTTCTACTGGACTCATGTAGATTGTTGGACACTCCTTGGGTGGAGGAACTGCAGCACTTTTAACTTATGCACTACGCGAGCAACAGGATTTCTCAACGACCACTTGTGTTACATTTGCACCAGGTTTGTGCTCATTCTGTACCTGAGAAGCTTCCTCTGAACTTTTTCTGAACGCTATGTAATGTTTTACCTTAATACTTATTTTAACTATGATCTCTGCTCAGAACCACGTCCTTTGTGGTACAAGTAGGCATGTTTGATATGCTGGTCATCTATTTGCTGCTTCTATTTATGTTGTGCTTCCTCAGCTTCTATTCCACTTCTTACTAGATATTGATTTTGCAGCTGCTTGTATGACTTGGGAATTAGCAGAGTCAGGAAACGAATTTATCACTTCAGTAATTAATGGAGCTGATTTGGTGCCTGCATTCTCACTTGCTTCAGTTGATGATCTACGCTCTGAGGTCCTATACATTAACTCTTATTTGTGGCAATTTCTATTTTTGTGTTGTTAATTTTTCATTTTACATGGAAAACAAATCGTGAATATTTTGTAGAACCCTGGGGGTGTACATACCTTTTTGTAGTTGTGGAAGCCTAATTTCGGTTTGTGATTACTGCAAGGAAGGCCTAAGCATTAAAATTGTTTTAGACCTTTCAGTTGTTCACTTGATCCTGTTTATTGATTCAGTTCTGTATTGCATAGATTTTCAGTAAAGTGATGCATGGTCCAAAAGTTAGTCAATTTTTAGCAATAAAAGCTCCATATTCTAGGCAAAGTTTGCTCCATCCCCCTTGTCTGCTGGATTTCCATCCTTTCGTTTGATGTGACTACTAGTCTACTATGCTGTTGTACTTGGTAAATGGAAATCAATACCAGCCACTTTCCTGCCTGGCAAGAAATTCATTATTGGGTCTTGTATCAGACACTTAACAGTAGAACAGTCATACGAAATGGGCAAAACATGACACTTGAGTAGGAAATTAAATTAAATCTGGTTGTCACTTCTTTGACAGTAGCTGCTTGGCAATGGAACAACATTGCATGCTTTATAATCAATACCACTTGAATATGAAAGTAGTTATTTATTTGGGTGTCAGTTCTCTGGAAGAAGTAACTGGTATAAGTTGGGTAGCTGCAACCAACTTGCATGGGACGTTGGATGCTCCAAAAGCCCTTAGCAGCTTAGCGGCTACTATATGTGTTGATTCATGACTTGTTTTTTCTTATAGTTTTTCATGTACAGGTAACAGCTTCTGAATGGCTAAATGACCTGAGGAATCAGATAGACCAAACAAGACTTCTGAGAACGGTATATCGTTCTGCTTCTGCCTTGGGTTATCAACTTCCTATCATTGCTACTGTTAAAGATGCAGTTGCTGGTGCAGGGGTAAGCCTTTCTTACTAGGCATCACTCATAAAGAGAGAGAGACAGGTTCTCAAAATTCAGGATAACTATGGGTGGGTTTCTCCCTTTAATGTATCTGTATTTTATTCAGACTTTAGCTTTTAAGTGAAGTGGAAGGGATGTTATTCTGAGTGTGGATCATAACCACAAGTAAAAAATAATTTAACATTAAAAAAAAAAAAAAACTCCATCACGCTAACCCTGTGGCCCCCCCTATAATTCGTGGTCAACAGCCGTCTGGGAGATAATCCGGACTCTATTATTCTGGGGTTAACAGGTCTGGATTCTAGTGCTTAACAAACGTGTTGGCCAAAACTCAGGATATGTACATTGTTTAAGATTGAGAGTAAATAAAATGGCTGGTGAGCATAGTTTTCAAGGTGATGCATAGGTGCTCTACCCACTTTTCTTTTGTTCTTTTTGTGCCTTGTTGGTGTTGCTTTAATTTTTTATCCCCCTTTGACCTGCCTTGGTTTACCTTGGCTGAATTCAACTATGATGATGAATCAAGCTAAGTCTTGGGAGGCATACCTCTTCTGTTTGTGGGGGCCATATCCTATCCAATCCATTTGCTTAAATCTGGGCTTTCATTTTTCTGCTTGTCTTTGTGCCATTCCTTGTATTGGTAAAATCTTTGTTGTGGATCAGAAAGGAATGTTATGAGAGGAAAAAAAAGAAATTGTGAAAGATGAGATTTGCTACAGTTTACGATATAAACTCAGGAAGAAACTTTAAAAAAAGGGCATAAAATAGAGTTCAAAAATTGTAAATTTTATACCCTAATGAAATGAGAACATTGTCAGAATTAAATAATTGTAGAAACCCGGTAGCAAGGCAAGACATTAAAATTATAATGCAAATGCCCATGCTGTGTATGATATGCATTATACTGGACTGAGGTTCAGGTTTGCTGAACATGTCGAGACTTTCTTCTAAAGATATGATAACTGCTTTGCAACCTTTATGTGGTCATAAGACTCAAAACTATACCTCATAAAACCTTTCTCAGGCATTCTTCGTTGCATCATGGGTTAAAAATTATTGTGTACTGCAATTGGGAAGTAAATCTAATGAAATTTGTCTGTTTTGACTCTATCAATCTTTATTCTTCTTAGTTTGCTTGTTTGCAGGAGGTCATGAGGAGAGCACAAAGCATGGCTAAGGCTGTATGGTCATACCCCGGTCTCAGCTTATCCTCCTGGTTATCCACAGGGGCTCATGATCAGGCAACTTACACAGATTCAAACCCACAAGATGGGAGGTCTATAGAATCTTCAACAAGAGCAGCGACTGCTGAACCTTTTCTTTCTTCCTCTGAGGTCACTACTACAGTTGAAACGAAAGAACTACCAGCATCTGCATCTGGAGCTACAGAATGGACAACGGAGATTGAATGCTCCCGATTAGATGAGGCTTTTCAACGCACTGACATGAATGACAGTAAGTACCTCACGGAAAGTGACAGACGTGAAGATCAAACGAATGTAGTTGAATTGCGGGAGGAACTTAAGCCGGATCTTAACAGAAGGAAAGAAGGTAAAGAAGGTGATGTGGCTGCAGAGATTAGGAAAGAAGAGGAAGCAGTCATCTCTGAGATTGGTGAGGCCTCACATGAGATTACCGCAGAAAAGAGGGAAGCAAACCGCTTTTTCCCTCCTGGGAAGATCATGCATATTGTTACCATTCCCTCGGATGAGCCTGAATCTGAAGGTGTATCTTGTGTAAATTCTGAAGATACATCGAATAACCAGCAGGAGGGAGCTAAAGTTAGGATTTTCTTGACTAAGAGATCACTGTACAGTAGGCTGAGGCTCTCAGAAACCATGATCAGTGATCACTTCATGCCTGCTTTTGCGGAACAAATGTTAATATTGATTCGCGACCTTGAGGAAGAAGCTGCTGTCCATGCAATTTCTAAGGAAGATGTTATCAGATCAGAGATCTTGTAGCGAGAACTAGTTTGCAGGAAATGTATTTCAAGTTCTCATTTGTTGTATAACTGTATATAGTCAGTAGTCAGTATGGAACATTGGGGAATAGTTCTTTTGTCATCCTCCATTTAATCCTCAATAG
Source organism: Hakea prostrata (assembly GCF_041222555.1). Classification (NCBI taxonomy): domain Eukaryota; kingdom Viridiplantae; phylum Streptophyta; class Magnoliopsida; order Proteales; family Proteaceae; genus Hakea; species Hakea prostrata. The sequence continues at coordinate 70,238,972 of NC_142606.1, read as the reverse complement.
AGACTCTTCATTTACAAGAGAAACAGGTGGAATACTTAAAGGTGTGGAAGTTTGTTGATGGAAAAAGATGGGGTAAACAAAAAAGAGTGGGGAAATTACTATTTCCAGTGAGATTTTCAAAGTCGAGTTTGTTTGATACACTGAGGTGAGTTTTTTTATTTTTATTTTTTATCGAGAGAGAGAGAGAGAGAGAGAGAGAGAGAGAGAGAGAGAGAGAGATCCCAAGTAAACATTGGTCTAAAAATTTAGTTTTTTAAACTGGTACCGTACAACAGACTATCTCAAATTTTGTGGACAAGCAAATTACTCTGTTCAGGTTGTTGAGTGAATCAAGCTTCATGAGTAAAGGATTAGCTCTTTCCTTCTCATTCTAATGGTTGAATTGCTTCAACTGTAATTTCCCGATGAAATTGGAGTTCAAGCTTCCCAAGTAGAGGTGACCATCATACTCAACAACAGAAGTAACGAAGGACATAACCTTTCCATTTGAATCATCAAACTTCCTAATGATCTCCCCGTTGGAATCAACATTTACAGCCGTGGCTTTTCTCTTTGTTGCATCTTTGAATAGTTCAGTCATTCTTGAAAAATTTGCAAGCAGGTGCTTGGCTAACTTCGACGTGTGGACGAAGTCTAACCATGTATTAGTCCTTATCTGCAGAAGACCCGAACAAACACAAATTTGCTCTTTAGTTTCCAATAGCTCCACCAAGAAAAGTAGTTCATCGAGAGGGTTGTATGACAACATTTCTATATGGTTTCCTAATTTTAGGTAAGAAACAGTTTTTTCTCTCCATACATTTTCATTGCTTTTATTGTTTCTGGGTGTTGAAAGAACAGGAATGTTGCCATACAACCCTCTAAGACTGCAACAGAGAAGAAAAGAGAGTACCCAGTGACTTCTGATTACCTCAAAGAGGGCAACCCAAAAAGACCCATCTGGTGCCAGATTGATGTTGTCAGGTGCACCGGGAAGGTTCTCAATGAATACCTCTGTCGTCCCTTTGCTCTCTCCCTTCAGCCAATGCTTTAGACACCGGAATCTTTTGGTGGTTAAAAATAAGTGAATTTATGATCAGTGAATACCTATTGTTGAACTGTATCAAAGATAACAAAGTATAAATTCCAAACTAGAAGTTATATTTGGATAGTTTTTCAGTGCTTACTTCCATGACTCGCAGACAACCAGAAAATCTTGGTCTAGTGAGAGTGCTACACCATTTGCAAATGCAAGACCATCCAGCACTAATGTTGTTTCCTTGGTATGTGGATCATACTTGAGAAGCTGTCCATGAGGTATTCCCTCCAGCATGTCAAGGAACCAATTATGGAATCCAAATTTAGTACTTGCATCACTGAAGTACACATTCCCATCTGATGCTTCGATAACATCATCAACAAAACTGTTTCAATATAAAAAATAAGAGTAAACAAGCTAGAAAGGATTCTGATGATAATAAAGGTGAAACAAGGAAAACCCTTCATTCAATGAAAAACCATCTATGAATTGTTTATCCATTGAAGTTATGGAGGGATTTCAAATTTGAGAAGATATGTAATCACCTTATTTTTGAATTGTTCATATGTGAAGCGAGCAACTTTACACTGTCGTGGTCAACCTTTAGCAATCCCTGCATTCATCAACAGCAAAATTAAAAAGACAAATCAATGCAAGAGGATTGGATACTGGACTGTTGGGTCTTCCTATCATTCACTGTCTCACCTTTTCAGCATCACATACAAGAACACTACCATCACCTGCCATGGAGATTCCAAGCAAACCTTGCCCACCTATCATCTTCCAATCTTCCACCGAGCCATTTTTATGCACTCTTTTAATCCAACCATCTCTTGTAGCCGTGTAAATAATACCTTCCTTGTCTATGCAAACATCTTCTGGGAGCTCTAGTAATCCTTCTCCAACTTTGGCCACTCCCTGATTTCAATAAAAACATTTTATGGGAGACTTCTAATGATTAACCAAAAGAAAAGAATACCCACAAACATCTCAAACTTTCAAGAGGTGTTGTTGCTGAGCATATATCATGGAGTGTTGGTTTCTTTATTGAGAGCTGTGGTCAGTGTTCGGACCTGTAAGTAATCGTTTGTGGAGAGGAGCAGGGGCGAGGATGGTGGAGGAGGAAACTGGATTCTCCCAGGTGATATGGATATGGGGGAGAATAAAAAGATTTTTAGCAGGAAAGCCAGTAAGCACACAAAGAAAACGCTTCTTGAGGTCGTCATGAGGGTTATCTCCTGGATGGGCGATTTGATCAACTTGATAGATGAAACCGTAAAGTGGAGATAAGAGAATGGGTGGGGGGCTGAAGGCCATATACGTAGGGATCTTATAGGATTTGTAGATATCAAGTCTTTTGTTTCTTAGTTAGAAGGAGATTTGAGTTGAAAAACTAGAAAACAACAGAAACATTAAACGACAGTCACTACATTAATTGCATTTTTCAGAAGAATCAAATTTGTACAGTTTGTTTTACCCCCCAAAAAACAAAATTGTACAGTTAATTTGCTATCTCATTATAGCATATCAGATTTTATAGCTTGGCATGCAATGAATTGGGTGACTTCTTACATGTAGCTGGACAGCAATTTTCAATTCTTGGGTCATAAAGTGGGGGTAGATTTGAGCGCCGCACAGGGTGTGCTGTCGACTATCGAGAGAAATCTCAAATGAGATTTCGATCTCTACCGGTGGCAGCACATACCCATTTAATGTGCAACACTGAAATTGAACCCACGTAACGTAAGACTAAATCATGAAACTAATTTCTTCAACCACACTAATTTTCAGATGTGATTTTACCGTTAATTTGAGACAACATCTCCATCAACTTGGCTTTGGTCCATCACAAGTTTCATATGAGGTAGGACAATGACTTTGCTTCCATATATAATATTTGATTCCATATGCTTAAAAAAGCTTGAGCTTATTGGGTGGAGAGTTCTTTCTTAATATTAATAAAAAAATTGCACATAAATATGGAAGTGGTTTTTGTTACATGCACATGGCCTTAGGTGTAAATTACCAAAAATACAAATTACCAAATATTGACCATGAAAGGGAAGAAATGAAAAATTCATTGTCACTTTTGTTATTCTCAAATCTCACTTCTTCATCTTGATCTCTCTAAATGTAGAAGTTTGGAAATAAACTTAATGGTGTGTACTTAAAAAAAAAAAAAAAAAAAGGCCATACTACCCCCTTTGAATGGTAATTGGTCATTCTGAAGATATTTTTAAAACTAATGATTAATACCTAAAATTGTAGAGTTCGTAACTTAGACCGTATGTCAAGGGGAAGCACTGGTTTGTATTTCCTCACAGAATCAGGGGCACACGTAATAAGGTTGAAATCCGATGAAGTTTGTGTAAAATACCCACATTGACAAAGCCTTACCATCATTAATTCTAGAAAACCTAGACGTAAACAAGGTTCGATATGTCGACTCATGTCGCCGTGTCGGACCCTAGCGACACGGCGACATGAGCGACATGTCGCCAAAAGTCGCCCGACTTTTGGCAAGGGTTCGATGAAAAATCGAACCCCTGTTTCGAAGGGTATTTCAGGTCATTTTGACCTAAATTTGACGTGTAACCTAATTTGAGGTCAATAAACACATTGGGAGTGTTATTTTGACCTAAAACATCACCTAATCTAAAGTTTATAATTGACACATGTCCAGCTGTATGCGGGCAAAACTGGAAGTTTGAAAAATTCATATAAACTAATGTAAATATGCAAAGAAAACACAAATACACAATTAGTAAAGAGATGTACTAAAGTTTACAATTCATTATACAATTATGTTGAGAAAAGAGATGTATGGCTCATGCTTCACATATTGTTACCAACGAACACGGGGGTCCGGGGAGGTCGCCCCGGCGGGGGTGTGGGGGTAGCGCCCCCGGAGCTTTTAGAGGCCCTATGTCACTTTGGCAAAAAATGAACGAAAAATCGGTGAAAAATAAACGAAAGGCTGTTATATATGGCAAATTTAGCGATATATCGCCGACTTTTCGGCGATATATCGACTTGTCGGCGACATATCGCCGACACAGGGCGATATGTCGCCGACTTAAAGTTTTTTCGGTGTCGCTGGGGGGTGTCATGTCGCCCCCCAGCGACATGGCGACATATCGCCTTGTGTCGGCGATATGTCGCCGACACAATGAACCATGGACGTAAATAAAGCTTTTATTGAAGACTGCATGTGAAGGGCCTATTTTTTAAGGGGGGTGTATGTAAAAAATTTTTAAATGCATGTCGACATTTTTGAAGTTGAAAAGCTTCGTGGAAGTTTTCTTTCCTTCCCCATGAAAAGTATGGTAGAAAGTGACACAATTTTTGGGCAATTGTTTTCTAAGAACTCTCTGTAATGCCACTATCAATTACCTTGCATTTTTCAATTTTTATACGGAATGTCTCTTGTTCAGATATTCAAATATGAAGTTCAAAGTCCAAATAGAATTCACTTAGTATGGAAACAAAATGTTAATTATGAGTGTCTTGAATTATTATACATACATGCTTACAAGATTCGATTGCTCCCACATTTTTCTATGGCCACGGAAAAGAGATTTTCATTCAAGTATGTGGTTGGTAGAGAGCTTGGTGGGATACAACTCATGTCTTTTTTGTCTTAACGTGTTCTTGCATGAGAAAGAATGATCAAAATCAAGACTTTAACACTTCTCCATATTAAAAATCTCCGCTAAAGAATGATCAAAATCAAGACTTAACACTTCTCCATATTAAAAATCTCCGCTCGACTTCTTGTGTTATGGCATGAACCTTCTCTATCTTCATCTAGAAATATTATACATCATATTAATGTGTGAGTCATGTTAATCTGTTTGTTATTATTGCTATATATATTTTGTTTTGATCTGGCTTGCCAAGGAACAGCAACTCAAAAATCTCTTTTCATTAGATACACCTGCTCCTTATATTTGCTAGGCTCTGTTAATAGATTCCTTAAAATGTATTTTTACATAAAGTGTAACAAGAAAAAAAAAAAAATCAAGGGTGACCTTTTGAGTCCTTCCAATGTGTTTGTAAGCATGGATAGCTACACACAAGAATGAAGATACATGCCAACAAGTGACAGGGCATTTTATTGAATTTAAATATGAAAAGTGATATATGACTATTAATTAATTATACATTCATGATTAATGTAGCAATATTTTGGTTCCATTACGTTTTTGGACAGAAATGATGTGATAAAAACTGAGATGGAACCGGCGACTGTTAGAGAGACTCAGTCAGTGGCTCAGCAGTTGACTCAGACTTGTCCATACCTCAGTGATTTACTCAATCTAGTATTTGTAATTAGCTTTACTGTAACGATAAATATTACTGTTTCTATCTCAGAATATATGAAATCATTCTCATGACATGGTATCAGGTTCGCAGTTAGGGCCTCTGCCCTTTTTCTTGTTTTCGTCCTTGGCCATAACGGCTCTGTCTTCTTCTTCGCTTTTGGCTTCTATGATTCCAGAGACTTCACCTTTGGTAGCTCTCTTGAGTCTAGCGTCATTGCTTTCAATTAAGCTAAGTGCGACTAATTTTCCTCTTTGGAGATGAGCGCAGTTTCTCCCTTTTCACAAGGAGTACAATCTGATGGGTTATGTTGATGGGTCTTTCCCTTGTCTAACACTTCTTGCCTTTGATTCGGCTTCTCTAGAAGTTGTTTCCCCTAGAATTGTCACATTCACCCAACCTATATTCAATCCACTCGAATACCTGAAGGAATGATCCACAGTCACAAAATTAATTTCATGTTAAATCACATACTATAATCATGAGCAAGAATCATTAAGGGCCTGTTTGGTTACATGAGTCTGAAGATTTCAAATATCTAGAGATTTCAAATCTATAGATTTCAAATTTATGGAGTTATAATTTATAAAATTAGATGTTTGGTTGTGGAATGAAATCAGTGGATTCATCCTAAAAAACTATTTGATCGACAATGATTTTTGTGAATGTGCAAATGTATAGCTTTTTTGAAATCTCTGGATTTCACCCATTACCCATAAATCTACAGATTCACGTTTTTAGTGTAAAAAGGTGAATCTAGAGATTTTTACAACCAAACGGGTATAATTCTCAGATTCATGAATCCAGAGATTTGAAATCTCTGGATTCATGTAACCAAACAGGCCCTAAAAGAATCCAATGTTTAAAGTAATAATAAATATCAAGAATAATCAAAGGATCTCAGATAGATCTCAAACAATGCAAAAGCAAAGTTAAAACTAGTAGAAACATATTTTCAAAAAGCAAAGTTAAACCCGAAGAGAAAAGGGGTCAAATCTCCTACGGTTTACATTTTGTAAGTTTCCTTAATTAAATGGTAAACATGAAATTTAAAAGCCTCGATTTCTCAAATAGTCTCCATCTTCCTAAGTGGAGGACTAATCTTTGTGTGCACACGAGTCACCGTGCACGTCGTCACTTCAGTAATCTAGTACATTGTACGCATCGGTCGCCAACGTCTCGTAATCTTGATACGTCAAGGCATCTTGATCTGCAAGAAAATCTAAAACAACTTTTCCAAGAGGGATGAGTTCTATATATATATATATATATATATATATATATATATATATATATATATCCACCATTCAAAGCATGAGAAAATATATAATAACATGATATGATATGTGATGCAATGAGGTAATGTTCTTATACTCTAACCAATGAAAGTCTCTATCTAGGTAGACACACATTAAGATGCAACACCAGCCTCCTTTGGGTAATCTCACACAGACCCCAACAGTTCCAACCAAACTGGGTGTCATGACCGAGGTATAAGGATAACAATCATCTCATCAACCATGACTGGAGATTAGGGTCACACTCTCTCACCATGACTATTGGCATGAGTACTAGCGTATGTCAAGGTAATACCTAACTCAATGCAAGTCATCTACTTAATCACATCATTCTAGGTTCAAGTATCTTCCCCCTGACACCAAGCGTTTAGTTTATTATCCTTCCCTATCTGGAGTCAATGTATCCTATGGCTCCAACTAATTCCGACTACGCCTCCTCTTAACCCTATTGGTCATCCACACATGATATGGGAGGGGGAAGCTCTCATGTCCTCTCACGGTTTGGTTATCACTCTTGAGCTCCTATGAGCCCAACCCTACCAATGAATGGGCCCCACAGTGTGGTTCTGTCCCCTCACGGGTTGGTTATTAGTCTTGGGCACCACCATCTCACATTGCTGCCATAGGTCACTTGGCCTCAATACCCTCGCCGATAGGGTAATGACATGATGGGTGTTACCTAACCATGTTCATCTAGACACCTTAGAAGTACACCCTAAACTACACGTCCATATTAGGGTTCCTAGGGCAATGGTTGTGCCACAACCCCAAGTCAAGTCTATTGTTATTTCAACTCAACCATGTCACTTTTGTAATTCATCAAAGCATTAAAAGAGCATGATTTTAGAATTACATGAATGTTAAAATCATATAACAACAACATACAAGTCATTATGCATGTTTAATATAAAATTAGATTTCAAAGATAAACATATATAGTTGAATTTCCTCACCTTTCAAGTAGACTATATCCTTTTCAAAGCGAAATAAAAAGATGACTTAACACATCCCAAATAATGCTATTTAAATTCTGGTTCAAGTTAGAATTAACCCTGGAAGTAAAATATTGAAAATATAATCAAAATCCAAAACAACAAGGGTAGCCTTGCCTGGAAGGGTGGCCCGAGGAGACCTGTAACAACCCTTATAATTCTAACCCGGGATCCATATTGCAGGTCTGATAACCCAAAGGTTCAGCCGGAATAAGTTGTGGAATATCCGCATTGAAGTCCATGATCCATACCCTGAATCCATGAATCTAGATTCTGCTGGTGAAGAACCTGCCTTATTGGGAATCCAAAGAAGAACCCATAGAAACCCTGGCGGACTGGGAAAATGGATCACCAGTCAGAGTCAAGGTGTGTTTGAAGATGCCTGAAATCAAGGTAAGATTACCCCACATGTTGTATAGGGTAAGGTTTGAGTTGGGGATTAATCCCTTGAGCAAAGCACCCAAGCGCTGAAAAGTACTAGGGAGCGGTTGTTTAAGGCGGATGATTGACCAATCAACTGCCCCAAGCGACTGCCCAAGTCTGCTTGCAGGATTTTAACCCTAAGTTGCCCACAGTTTCATAATATAGCAAACCTCGACCTTTTTACTAATTATTCTATTCGATAATGTTGCTATGGACGGTTAAGAGGCAGAGAACACGTGCGGGAAGGTGAGAGAAGCGTGATTGGTGAAGAAGATCCAATCCTTTGTCTGTTTAGCGCATCAATCGGAGGTAGGTTGATCTCACTCTCTATATTTTTTCCTCATCTCTTTGAATGGTGTGGATCCATCCTCCTTGATGAGATGGAGAGTTAATTGTTGGTTCTATTCCCCATTAGTGATCTTGATTAGATCATGTCTAAAAACGGATCCTTGCATCCGAATAAATGATAGATTTGATTGAAAGAGATGATTTGAATATTGAATTATTAGAATTATAGGGTTCTGTTTCGTGCTTGTGTTATGGACTCCTTTAGGACGAAATTTGGATTTAGATCATCCCAAAATCGGATTAAAATTGGGAGATCAAAAGTCAGAATTTCGAATTTGAAGTAGTCTGGAACTGGGGCGGTCGCTTATGCTGGTCGCTTGGCCAACCAACCGCCCCAAGTGACCGGCTGGGTCACAGTAGCTCTGTGAAGTTGGTTATTGCTCTGATTTGACTCATGTTTTCAATGTATTTTTGCAACTTTATATTTAGGTGATCTCTGAGGTTCTTTGGAATTGTTGTGGTGAGGTCTACTTGCATTTTTAGTAAACTTTTTACATATTTACATGTAAGGACAAACTCTTATATATATGTGATGATATGCTCTATGACAAATGTTTGATTTCTTATATATATCATTGCTTTTATAACTTACTATTGTGTATAATTCAATGTTTAGTAGTCAAGTATATACTATGGTTTATGTTTACATGTATATTAATTACTTTGTGATATAGAATGAATGATTATATTATAATGGTTGGTGATGTGATGTAATTGTGATGGAAGGGTATCCATTGCTTAGGATATCAGGGGTTGTGGTATGGGACACTGCTTACCGATTCCCCCAGCATTATCATGATTGCTGAATGACATACCTAAGGAGTCTAGATTACATGGTTGGGTACCCATACATGCTACTGCCCTTTCGGTAAGGGAATTGAAGCCAAATGACCCGTGATAATAGTGACGCGGCTCTGTTTCATCGTACAACGGTAACCAGTCCGTGCGAAGATTCAGTAGTCCACTATTGATCATGCATTGGTAGGATTGCATATGTTAGGGTTTGGGCTCATGGACATCCAAGGAGCAGCCGAGAGTCGTGAGGGGTCATGAGAGCATTCGCCCCAACAATATGTGGATGACCATAGGGTTAGGGAGTGGAGTCTAACAGCGGTAGCCAGTCCGTGAGGGTTCTCATTCCTAGGTAAGGAAGGATACTGAACCGAGTTGGTTGGTGCCGTAGGGGAGGTATTTGAACTACATGTAGTATGTCACTGTATGACCTTGTGTTGGATTAGAAACCTCGCCATGCGCCAGTACTCATGCCAATGGTCTTGGTAAGAGAGTATTGACCTAAACCCCAACCATGGTTAATTGACAAGGACTGAACCCCTTTACCCAAGATCCCAACAAAGGTAACCAGTCTGTGAAGGATCAAAGTGACTAGACCTACCCAGAGGAGGGCTGGTGTTATATCTTAGAGCATGTCCACCATATAGAGACTTGCATAGTTAGATTCATAGATGCATCCATATCTTTGCATATCATTCTTTATATATGAGCTTACCTTGATAGACTGTCGATATGTATGTGAGATGTGTTTTCCTTATTGAGTTCATCAGAATCCTTTTATGTGTTAAATTATATTCTACAGATGGGTTTACCGAACCAGGAGAAGTTCTGCATGATTGGAGCAACTCCTGTGAAGAGGATGTGGCGGTGTTAGTGGGTGACAAAGATATATATCATGAAGCCTCTTGTGGATGCATGGAGTGCGCTTATAACACCCATTGACGGCAGAAGGAGACAGATTGCTCGACATTTTGAGAAGGCTTTAGCTCAAGAGCGAGCTAACAGAATAAAATTGTTTTAGTTTAATTTTTGCTTCCGCTAAACTCGATAAATTTTGGAACTTGATTTCTTTAATTCTTTTTCTTTGATTCATTCCTTTGGAGTATTTGGACTCCTGTAATCCGTTTATTTAATTAATTGAACTTACTCTTGCTCTTGATTATTATTATTTGCATTTATTGTTATTGATGATAAAATGTGGATCTTGTGACGGATTGCACCCATGGGTTGTCGGGTGGGACCGATTCCGGCAAGTGGGGTGTGACAAGACCCCTGCCAATCAACCCTAGGGTAGGGTGGCCTAGACAGGTCTAGGTAGGGTCACCTGGGGAGACCTATGTCAGGCGACCCCTGTCGGTCCGCAAATAACAATAGATACGACTTCCCTAAGGCTACGAATTTAGGTTCCAAACAACAACTCCCAAAACGAAAGGGACTTTTTAAAAACTCCTAAGAAGAAGATCTAACTATAGCAAGCCTTCAAAACTCAAAATAAAAAATAATCTATCGAATCATTAGGTCTCTCCAAAATCTATCTGTGAAGAAATCGACATAACAGAGTGATTGTCGAATCACTCCAGAAGCAAGATAAAAATAGGGTTTACATTCTCCATAATTACAGATCTCTCCACAAGGTTCTTCCTTCGATAAAAGATCAAAAAGAGATAAGCTATACTAAAGGAGGAACTAACCAACCTTAGGATTTCCGGTTAGAATCACGAATCATTCTCCAAACAATCTTTGCAACGTTGTCCTTCTTCACAAAGATCACCCTAACATGGTCTGACACTCTCTAACAGCTAAGAAGTATACTAATATGTTTCAGATCGAGTATATCATTGAATAGGGATCCGAAACACAAAATTCCAAAAATACCCCTTTTCACGGGCACTAGGTGTGGTTGCCTAGGGAGACCCCTACCCAATCGACCTTTGTCACACCCCACCCGCCGGTCACAATTATCCGCCTGACAACCCATGGGTGCGATCCATCATAGGATCCACGGTCTTACCTATCACACCCCAACCAGCCGGATCCGATCATACCCGAATGCCCGTGGGAGTGATACACTGCAAGATCTAGGTTCAGTGACAAATCCATACAAAACATGATATAGCATAATTAAATGGACAAGAATAAACCAAGTTCAAGTAATAAATTATCAAATTTGAAATAATGGTTACAATCATCCATTACTTCAAATCAAAACTAAACATCAGAGTCCTAGAAGAAAATGAATATTTAAAGTTGCAGCGGAAAATCATTTAAGGAAGCTCTAAGGAAAAGAAACTCCATAATAGTAGTTCTGGCATGAACATGAAGCGTCATGTGCTTCCACTTCTTCCACGACTACGCCCTCCTGGTAGCCATTCATCAAAGGATCCTCAACATAGGAGGGGTCCTCATAACCTGTAGAGCAGTCTAAAGAACAAACAAAATAAAGGAATGAATTCATAGAACTCAGTGAGCTAACTAACATTCACATCAATACATACATCCAATTTTCATGTTATAATTCATAAGAAAATCATGTAATTAATAATGTAAACAAACAGATGCATGATGATGATATGAGGTTCATAACTCTATAATGTAGTCTCTAAAGTAGACATGCATTAAGTTATACATCAATCTCCTCTGGGTGATCTCAGTCACTCTTCCCTCACGACACCAAAGCACGTTTGTTGGGTTCTCAGCGATTGTTGGGTCAAATCACATCAATCTGTGGCTGGGATATGAGTCACCACTCTCTCACTTCACCGTTTGGCATGAGAACTGACGCGTGTCAAGGATTATTCTAAGCCCAATGCAAAGTCATATGGTCTCGTACTGGTTACCTCTGTTGGGATCCCTCATGGACTGGTTACCTCTGTTGGGATCCCGAGCAAAGGGGTCAAGTCCTCATTAGGTATCCATGGCTGGGGATTAAATCAACACTCTCTTACCACGGCCATTGGCATGAGTACTGGCGTATGTCGGGGTTTCTAATCCAATGCAAGATCATATGGTAACATACTATATGAAGTCTAGATACTTCCCCTATGACACCAACCAACTCGGTTCCGTATCCTTCGCAACCTAGGAATGAGAACCCTCACGGACTGGCTACCGCTGTTGGACTCCATTCCCTAACCCTATGTTCATCCACATATTATTGGGGGTGGAAAGCTCTCATGACTCCTCAAGACACCTGGGCCGCTCCTTGGACGTCCATGAGCCCAACCCTACCATTGCATAGACAACAGTGGACCACCGAGTCCTGTCACCTTTGTCACGGGTCATTCGGCTTCAATTTTCATACCAAAAGGGTGATAGCATGTAGGTACCTAGCCATGCAATTCTAGACTCCCTAGGTATGTCATCCAACAGTCATGATAGTGCTAGAGGCATCAGTGAGCATGTGTCCCATACCACAGCCCTTTGATATCTCAAGCCAAAGATACCTAATTGAATACCTTTTCCATCACAACTACACCACATCATTCAGGATCATATCATAACCATTCATTCTATATCATGAAGAGACAAAGTATATAAAGACATCACAAACATCAAGTATATAACAATAGTATAATGAATAATACAACTACAGCAAGGTACATGATCGTGTCGCTAACCAATCAAAAATAAAATCCTATACTAATCTAGCAAGCAGAAAGTACGAGGTCGAACTATGGGGAACTAAAAGGCTAAGTTACTAAGATTGAATTCAACAAAACTAAATTTAAATTAAATCTATTAATTAATGCAAAAACTTTAACTATGAATATGTGAAGATCTTTGGGATTTCGAATCCCCAATGCTTTTCCCTAACCGATATAACTCTACACTTCAAAGAAAATTAAGGATGGTCTTCCTAGATATGCCCTATCTTCGCAACACTATCGTCCTTCGTGGAAGCTTGGCACGCTTAGTTCACTGAGCTATAGAACATCTTTGGCCAAACTCAAACACAATCAACTAGAAGATATAGAACAATCAAATTAATGAAATAAACATGGTTCATCTACATCCCAAAGAAAAGGAACTAGCTACTCATTATCACAAAGTTCATAAGAAAAATAAAGATGAAACATAGGGAGAGAGAGAGAGAGATAGTTGTGGTCTTCTTCTTCAGCAATGAGAGATGAGAGCCGCATTTGCCGTCTTCTTCTCTTCTCTGTGGCTGGCTTCTCTTTTATGTCTCTCTTACACAATGAATCCCCTCTTTTTACCCGTCGATTTGACCTTTATTCGTTCGGATTTTGGAAAAACTCAAAACTAGAAAGTTGTAGATATTTTCAATATCGTTCTATATCATCTTGAATCACCGCAATCCAAGCTCATACAATAGAGATATGCCCAAAATACTGAAGGTAGGTCTGTTTACCCGATTTTCAGATTTATTACCAATTTTGTTCCTTAGACCTCCACCTGTTTCCAATTTGGCTAAGATCTCACTTTTCATGATTTCTTGGGCAGCAAGATTGAATGCCATGATTTAAAATCCACTAATATCTAATATATTTGGCAACTTTACTCCATATTATCTCTAATATCCAAAATCACCTTATTCCTGAAAAATACACAAAAATACTCAATTAGCTCTCTTCAATTAATTAAGTATGGGGAATTAAATCAAATAAATAATGGTAAATGCATGTTTATCAGTACATGATTAATGAATAATATAGGAAACAATTGATTCATCATATACATGTCATTGCTTATAAACAAAATAGTGTGTCCTTACTTGTAATTAAATAAAAGCTCAATAGAATGCAACCAAACCACGATTTCAAGACCTTCAGTAGACTCAGAGAACACCTAAACATAGGGTTATAAGAACACACAAGAGTCATGAGTCAAACCAAAGCATAAATCAAACTCACATAGCCACTGTGACCCAGCCGGTCGGTTGGGCCAATCGGTTGGATCGGTTGGTTGGGTCAAGCGACCGCCTCAAGCAACCTCCCCAGTTACAGACAGTCTTCCAACTCCAAAATTCAAACTTTTGATCATCCAATTTCAATCCAGTTTTGTTATGATCTTAATCCGAATTTCAATCTTAACAAGTCTATAACAGAACTGCAAATCAATAACCTAAAATTGACAGAGATCTATCACCCAAATCACCTCCTTTAATTAGATCCATCCTTTATTCGAATGTAGGGATTCATTTTCGGACAGGATCTCCTCAAAAACATTGAATAGGGAATAGAACTAAACACAACTAGGTTACCCCAACATAAAGGAGATGGATCTACACCATTCTAAAGCTAAAAGAAGAGAATGGAGAAATACCTCAACCAGATTTGCAAATAGACGAGGGAGAAAGATCCAGATCGCAATCCACGCTTTCATCACCTTCCAGAGACGTGCCTTCGCCTCCTAACGGTCCACAACAACAATCCCAAATATAATAATGAGTTAAAAACACGGGATTTGCTATTTATAGAGGACAGGGGGCAAATTAGGGCAAAATCCCACAAGCAGACCATGGCGGTTGCTTGAGGTGGTTGATTGGCCCAATCAATCGCTTTAAGTAATAGCCCCTTAGTACTTTGCAGTACAAGGGTGCTTTGCTCAAGGGTTGACTCCTAACCTCAACCTAACCCTAAACAACACATGGGGGAGGTCTTACCTTCAATCCGAACATCTCCAAACACTTCTTGACCCTAGCTGGAATTCCACTCTCCTAACAAGGCAGGTTCTTCATCAAGTGAATCCAAATCCATGGGTTCAGGGTATGGATCATGGACTTCAATCCGGATACACCACAACTTAATCGACTTGACCTTCAGGGTTATCGAAACTGCAATATGGAATTCCGGGTTAGAAATACGGGGGTTGTTATAGACCCTACCCCTAGAATTTACTCCAAGAGTGAGTTTCATAGGTAGATACCCCGTGGCACCGCTTCAACACTTAACCCACACATTAGGAGGATCTTACCTAATGTTTGGGAATTTCCAAAAGTGCTGACAATGAACTCTTAATCTACTTTCCCAATCTGTCAACGCTTGTGTCAGCTCTTCTTCCGAAATTTAGCAAAACTCCAAGTTCACCATCTACATCATCCAGTTCCATTGGTTCAGGTTCCAATCCAATGGTCTTTATTTGGATGTCCCACAGTTGTCTTCTACTCACATTCTGGGTTTTTGGACCTACAATATCGGTTTTCGGGTTAGGATCTTAGAGGATTTCATAAGAATCGTCAAGATCAGCTCGTGTTAGGTTGATTAATGGCCTCAATGTCTAAAGCGTCTATGCCTCATGTGGCTTCTTCGACATCATCATTTGAGGCTTGGGAGGCCTTAAATAAGGTCTAGGATGAAATGCTCTCATTAGACCTACTGATACAGCAGAATCAGCACCAACGTTTGGCACCATCCATGGGAACTTGAGTAGAAGGTCATGGCTTAGTTATCGGAAGAACAAGACAATTTGTTGTTGCTTGAGGCTCCAGAAATGAGTCAGAGAGATCCTCAAGCAAGAAATAAAAAAAGGAAAATGAAGGAAGCAATACCACCTCCACCAGCACCTTCAATGCTAACTCGCCAGAAAAAGAAAGCACTAGAAGGATAGTCACCTTGAGTTCTAGAGCTTTGAAGTCAGCAAGATGGACATCCGCTGGAGATGCCAGCAGGAACATCGCAAGCAACATTTGATCTACATAAAATTTTGTTCCAAATGGAAAAATACAACATTAGATCCTCTAGACTTAGGATCTCATTAGAACATACATCTATCAAGCTAGAGTGCTATCACCTGTAGGAGTGGTTGTGTAGGTATTACTAGTTGAACTTTGAACTCCTCTTTCCCGAGCTAAAGTGGTCTCGAATCAACTTCGTCAGAGGCAAGAATCGAGGTGACATCATGGTGAATCAGATCAAAACCACGAAGGTCATGGACAAAGCTTTGATCCAAATCAGCATTCTTTTTCTTCTCCTATAGATCTAGAAGATCAGGCTTTGACTCAGAGAAATGAAAGGATTCTTCAAAGCAGGAGCAAACAAACTAAAACTCTGGGAAGCAAGAGAAACCAAAGGGAGAACAGAGAAAATTTGAGTTGTAGGCAATCCAGTGTTTGACGCGGATCACAAATCACTAGCAGATTTTGAATCCTTGGCAACCAGATTCTGAGGTTAGTAAAGGAGGATGATGAAAATATTTATAAATTGATTAATCATCATCCCTTCTTAAGAGAAATTATGGAGACTCCACTTCCACATAACTTTAAAACTTCCGGTATTTACCATGTAGATGGAAGCTCAAATCTGTTGGAACACCTCAGTCAATTCGACTCTGTGATGATGTTAGCAAGGGAAGTGGTAGCTTTGAGGTGCAGATAATTCTCGTCATCGTTGAAAGGACCTGCAACAAGTTGGTTCTTCAGTCTAAAACCAAACTCAATATGGAATTTTAAAGAGTTGACGAATGTATTTGTATCAAGATTTTAAAGTAGCATAAAGAGTAACAAGACTGCAACCAATTTAACAACGATCCGTCAAAATCGAGAGATCCAATACTGATGGGTGTCGAATCCACCAAAGATAATCCTTATCTCAACTGAATTTGTATTAGTAATGAGTAGGGTCGAATCCACAGAGATTGGTGAAGATTTATTCTTTGATAAAAATTGGGGGGTTTTGAATCAACAAATTAAATAAAAATTAACGAATGCAGTAGTTAACAAGAAAATTAGAATAATAAAGACTTTCGATCAAGATTCAACTTCAGAATTGATTATCTCAATTGATCATTGACTTAAAAAATAAAAACTTTAATTTCGGGTAGATTGGTTATGGTCATTGAGGATCAGTCCTCTAACAACCAATCTTTCCCTACTTTATTGATAACCTTCGGATCTGTCCTTTGAGTTATTCCCTAATTAATAAACATAACCTTCGGATCTGTCCTTTGAGTTATGTCTATTAATCGCATTAAAAATTAAAAGACCCAATCCCTAGTCAATAAACCCGGAAAAAGCCTTGTTTATTTAAACTAGGATATACATTCTCATAGCAAACTCTCCAGGGCATTGATTACCCATTCGAGAATGCTATTTGTCACTTATATAAGAATTGACTGAGTATTGTATTAATCATAAAACAAATGAGCCTCTTGTCTAAGGATTAATATAATAACATAATAAATATAGAAAATGCATAAATACCGAGAATTAAAGAAAAGCGATAATCCGAAGTCTCACAATTGGTGAAAATCAAACTTCCATTAATCTTGATCGAAAGCTAGAATTAGCTAGACATGGAAAATAAAAACAAAGCAACGAAAATAGAAAACATTGTGCTTTCTTCCTCAGAATTGTGGCTTCCTCTTGTTGTAGCTTCCCCTCAATCTCTGAAAATGCGTTCCTTCTTATAGAGGATTCCTGCCAATTCTGCGTTCTTTCCAAATCTGTTATTTCCATCGTTCGCTTTGGCAATGCAATTCTTCCCAATTCAGTTGTTTCCTTTCTTCATATTTGCCAATGCAATGGTTTCCAATTTAGTCACTTTCCAATTCAGCTTCTTCCTTAGATGTCTGATCGCAAGAGAGAACGAAATATTTGCTTGCTGAATTGAGACTTTTTACGAAAATCCTTCTGATTTGGGCAAGATCAAACCTCTAGCTTTGGACATAATCAAATCTTCCATCTTAATTTGGGTGTGATTCTTTGATTTGATTTAAAAATGTGCCAATATGGTTCTAACCATTCTTTTTATAGATTTGATATCCGAATGCTATAATCTGTTCATATCCAAATAAAACAACCAATTAGTCTCATTAAAATATAAAGGATTTGATATAATATTAATGCAATTAAATGACCTATCAAATACTCAGAGACCTAATGAAGCATTAGCTTACAATGCTATGTTCAGGGGCTTGAAAGATAAACACTTGCTTGAATCTCTAATTATGGACAAACTAGCAAGTATGTCAGAATTGACGACCCATTGTAGTCAGTATGCAAATATGCAAGAGATCTTGCAGGCTAGGAAGGAAGCAGATGGTGGAGGTGATAAAAAGAAAAAAAGTGGAATACTACATTCTGATAAGAGAGATAGGAGGAATGACAAAAATACTGGAAAGAATGAAAATAGAGGTGGAAGGAATGATCAGCTTCATGATCATGATCAGTATACACCATTAAACACCAAAAGATCAGATATATTAATGCAAATTCAGCATCAAATATTCTTGAGATGGACAACTCCTATGATTTCCGAGCCAGAAGATAGAAATCAAATAAATTTTGTCATTCTCACAGGGATCATGGACACGACATAGACAAATGTAGAGTCTTCAAGAATGAGATAGAACGTCTGATCAGTCAAGGTCACTTGAATCACCATGTCCAACATAGGAACGATGGTCAACAACAAAACAAAGATCAACTATAGAGAAAGAATCCACCAGAACAAGAAAAGGATGAGCAAGCAGATTCACAGCTTGAGGATCAAGAAGATCCAAAACCTTTATGAAAATGAACATCTGCCATGGCCATTTTGGGAAGTGTGGATTTGAGTTCTGTGGCCAAGTCAAGTCAAGTATAATCAAGTCAACCATCTTACGAAGACTCCTAGTCAACCATTTTGCGAAGGCTCCTAGTCAGCCAACTTGTGAAGGCTCCTAGTCAACCATGAGGGCTTCTCGTCAACCATCTTATTAAGGCTTTTAGTCAGCCATCTTATTAAGGCTCGTCGTCAGCCATTTTACAAAGGTTTTTGATCAACCATTTTACGAAAGCTCCTACTCAGCAATTTCACTAAGGCTTTTGATCATTCATCTCATTAAAACTCCATTATAACAAGGTAGTCATTAATGTTAGTCAAATGAGTTGACTAGTTGCTCAATAAGCAAGCTAATTATCCAGCTTCTTTAAGGGGGGAATTAGGATGGCATACAAACACAAGCATGTGCAAGACAAAAACAAAGAAATTTCTACAAAAGTATGGATCGAAATAAAAGTGCTCGTGGAAGTTGTGTACCTAGCTTAACAAAATAAATGACGAAAGTGCAACAAGTGGTCAGAAAGAAGAAGCATGAGTCAAAAGTTAAGGACGCTCGATCAAAAAAACAAGCGTTCAAAAGTTAGACTTCAAAATTACAACTAAAGCAAAAAGAGAAGCAAAGTATTTTGAGAGTGCATCATGGCACCCAAATTACAAACCACAAAGACTATTCTTGATTCAAAAATTTGTCAGGTAATTAATACCCATCAGATAGGGCAATCAGCAAATAAAGAGAACAAAAAGATTTACGTGGAAAACCCTTAACGAGAAAAACCACGGGCAAGAGAACTCCACTATTTAAATAATTAAATACAAGGAGGAGGAATATTCCTTTTTGAAATAGGATATTCCCTTTTTGGTGTGTTTTACAAGAGGAGGGGAGGCTTTCTTTATAGCCTCCTCCTCTTCCTTCTAGTCCCAAATCAGGCGATGTGGGATTAATTGTTCAAACATTTCAACAATCTCCCACTTTGAGATTAGATTGAGAACCAATCAATCGCCACACCGTTCTCTATCTTGCCACCACCATGCTGTCTTTGTCTCAGTCAAACCATACAAGGATCTGCACCAAATGAACTTGTCAGTGTTGATTGCCTTTTTTCAATGTATCTGCTAGGTTTTCTTTTGTGTGGATTTTCTATATATCCACCCTTCCATCTTTCACCACTTCATGAACAAAATGATGTTGGACTCCTATGTGTTTTGTCTTGGAATGAAAAGCTGGATTCCTTGCAATGTGCAAGGCACTCTGACTGTCACAATATAAGAGAATCTTTTCTTGTTTGTGCCCAAGTTCTTCTATGAATCTTCTTATCCAGATTGCTTCTTTACAAGCTTGTGTAGCTGCCATATACTCAGCCTCGGTTGTAGACAGTGCTACAACTGTCTGTAGTTTAGATACCCAGCTCACAGCTCCTCTTGCAATTGTAAACACATAGCCAGTAATGGACTTCCTTTTATCAAGATCACCTGCAAAATCAAAATCAACATATCCTCTGATAGTAAATTCAGATCTTCCATAACATAGAATAGCATCCGAAGTTCCTTTATGTATCTTAGGATCCTCTCACTATAATCCAATGCTCTTGTCCTGGATTCGCCATATGCCGACTAATCACTCCCACTGCATGTGCAATGTCCGATCTTGTACATATCATAGCGAACATTAGACTTCCCACTACTGATGCATATGGTACTCGAGACATCTCCATCCTCTCTGCTTCATTGCTAGGATACATACTTGAGGATAACTTGAAATTAACAGGAAGCGGAGTAAAAATTGGCTTACAGTCTTGTATATTGAAGCGGCGCAAAACTTTCCTTAAGTAACTCTTTTGAGATATCCAAATCTTCATGTTATTTCTGTCTCGGTGAATTTGCATCCCTAGAATCTTGTTTGTGGGTCTCAGATCCTTCATTTCAAATTCCCTAGCCAACTGAGCCTTTAATTCTACAATCCGATTTTTGTTGAGGCCTGACACCAATATATCATCAACATACAACAGTAAAATGATGAAATCATCAACACCAAACCTCTTGTAATACGCACAAGGGTCTGAAGCAAGTCTATTGTATGACTTGAGAATTATCAGAGTCGGGAAATGAATTTATCACTTCAGTAATTAATGGAGCTCATTTGGTGCCTACATTCTCACCTGCTTCAGTTGATGATCTGCCCTCTGAGGTCCTATACATTTAACTTTTATCTGTGGCAATTTCTATTTCTGTGTTGTTAATTTTCCATTTGTAAAATGATAGGAAAAACAAATCGTGAATATTTTGTAGAACCCTGGGGTGTACATACCTTTTTGTAGTTGTGGAAGCCTAATTTTGGTTTGTGATTACTGCAAGGAAGGCCTAAACATTAAAAATTGTTTTACACCCTTTAGTTGTTCACTGTATCTGTCGATCCCGTTTATTGATTTAGTTCTGCATTGCATAGATTTTCAGTAAATGTGATGCAGGGTCCAAAAGTCAGTCAATTTTTAGCAATAAAAGCTCCATATTCAAGGCAAAGTTTGCTCCATCCCCCTCGTCTGCTGGATTTCCATCCTTTCGTTTGATGTGACTACTACGCTGTGGTACTTGGTAAATAGAAATCAGTACCAGCCACTTTCCTGCTCGGCAAGAAATTCATTATTGGGTCTTGTATCAGACACTTAACAGTAGAACAGTCATACGAAATGGACAAATCATGACAAAGTGACAGACGTGAAGACCAAATGACTGAACTCACTGAAGTTGAATTGTCGGAGGATCTTAACAGGAGGAAAGAAGGTAAAGAAGGTGATGTGGCTGCAGAGATTAGGAAAGAAGAGGAAGCAGTCATCTCTGAGATTGGTAAGGCCTCACATGAGATTACCGCAGAAAAGAGGGAAGCACACCGCTTTTTCCCTCCTGGGAAGATCATGCATATTGTTACCATTCCTTCGGATGGGCCTGAATCTGAAGGTGTATCTTGTGTAAATTCTGAAGATACATCGAATAACCAGCAGGAGGGAGCTAAAGTTAGGATTTTCTTGACTAAGAAATCACTGTACAGTAGGCTGAGGTTCTCACAAACCATGATCAGTGATCACTTCATGCCTGCTTATGGGGAACAAATGCTAAAATTGATTAGCGACCTTGAGGAAGAAGCTGTTGTCGATGCAATTTCTAAGGAAGATGTTATCAGATCAGAGATCTTGTAGCGAGAACTAGTTTGCGGGAAATGTATTTCAAGTTCTCATTTGTTGTATAACTGTATATAGTCAGTAGTCAGTATGGAACATTGGGGAATAGTTCTTTTGTCATTCTCCATTTAATCCTCAATAGAGACTCTTCATTTACAAGAGAAACAGGTGGAATAGTTAAAGGTGTGGAAGTTTGTTGATGGAAAAAGATGGGGTAAACAAAAAAGAGTGGGGAAATTACTATTTCCAGTGAGATTTTCAAAGTCGAGTTTGTTTGATACACTGAGGTGAGTTTTTTTATTTTTATTTTTTATCGAGAGAGAGAGAGAGAGAGAGAGAGAGAGAGAGAAAGAGAGAGAGAGAGAGAGAGAGAGAGAGAGAGAGATCCCAAGTAAACATTGGTCTAAAAATTTAGTTTTTTAAACTGGTACCGTACAACAGACTATCTCAAATTTTGTGGACAAGCAAATTACTCTGTTCAGGTTGTTGAGTGAATCAAGCTTCATGAGTAAAGGATTAGCTCTTTCCTTCTCATTCTAATGGTTGAATTGCTTCAACTGTAATTTTCCGATGAAATTGGAGTTCAAGCTTCCCAAGTAGAGGTGGCCATCATACTCAACAACAGAAGTAACGAAGGACATAACCTTTCCATTTGAATCATCAAACTTCCTAATGATCTCCCCGTTGGTATCGACATTAACAGCCGTAGCTTTTCTCTTTGCTCCATCTTTTAATAATTCAGTCATTCTTGGAAAATTTGCAACCAGGTGCTTGGCTAACTTCGACGTGTGGACGAAGTCTAACCATGTATTAGTCCTTATCTGCAAAAGACCCAAACAAACACAAATTTGCTCTTTAGTTTCCAATAGCTCCACCAAGAAAAGTAGGTCATCGAGAGGGTTGTATGACAACATTCCTATTTCTACATTTTCATTGCTTTTATTGTTTCTGGGTGTTGAAATCATATATGGTTATATGGTAAAAGAAAAATGTTTCTAAGATTTCAAAATACACACAATAAAAAGAATTTTGGGTTATTTCTGTTAAAAAAAAGTATTAAAATAATATACAAAAAGAACAGGAATGTTGCCATACAACCCTCTAAGACTGCAACAGAGAAGAAAAGAGAGTACCCAGTAATTTCTGATTACCTCAACGAGGGCAACCCAAAAAGACCCATCTGGTGCCAGATTGATGTTGTCAGGTGCACCGGGAAGGTTCTCGATGAATACCTCTGTCGTCCCTTTGCTCTCTCCCTTCAGCCAATGCTTTAGACACCGGAATCTTTTGGTGGTTAAAAATAAGTGAATTTATGATCAGTGAATACCTATTGTTGAACTGTATCAAAGATAACAAAGTATAAATTCCAAACTAGAAGTTATATTTGGATAGTTTTTCAGTGCTTACTTCCATGTCTCGCAGACAACCAGAAAATCTTGGTCTAGTGAGAGTGCTACACCATTTGCGAATGCAAGACCATCCAGCACTAATGTTGTTTCCTTGGTATGTGGATCATACTTGAGAAGCCGTCCATGAGGTATTCCCTCCAGCATGTCTAGGAACCAATTATGGAATCCAAATTTAGTACTTGCATCGCTGAAGTACACATTCCCATCTGATGCTTCGATAACATCATCAACAAGACTGTTTCAATATAAAAAATAAGAGTAAACAAGCTAGAAAGGAGTCTGAATGATAATAAAGGTGAAACAAGGAAAACCCTTCATTCAATGAAAAACCATCTATGAATTGTTTATCCATCAAGGTTATCGAGGGACTACAAATTTGAGAAGATATGTAATCACCTTATTTTTGAATTGTTCATATGTGAAGTGAGCAACTTTACACTGTCGTGGTCAACCTTTAGCAATCCCCCCTGCACGGCATCAACAGCAAAATTAAAAAGACAAATCAATGCAAGGGGATTGGATACTGGACTGTTGGGTCTTCCTATTATTCACTATCTCACCTTTTCAACATCACATACAAGAACACTACCATCACCTGACATTGAGATTCCAAGCAAACCTTGCCCACCTATCATCTTCCAATCTTCCACTGAGCCATTTTTATGTACTCTTTTAATCCAACCATCTCTCGTAGCTGTGTAAATAATACCTTCCTTGTCTATGCAAACATCTTCTGGAAGCTCTAGTAATCCTTCTCCAACTTTGGCCACTCCCTGATTTCAATAAAAACATTTTATGAGAGACTTCTAATTAACCAAAAGAAAAAAAATACCCACAAACATCTCAAACTTTCAAGAGGTGTTGTTGCTGAGCATGTATAATGGAGTGTTGGTTTCTTAATTGAGAGCTGTGGTCAATGTTCGGACCTGTAAGTAATCGTTCGTGGAGAGGAGCAGGGGCGAGGATGGTGGAGGAGGAAACTGGATTCTCCCAGGTGATATGGATATGGGGGAGAATAAAAAAAATTTTAGCAGGAAAGCCAGTAAGCACACAAAGAAAACGCTTCTTGAGGTCGTCATGAGGGTTATCTCCTGGATGGGCGATTTGATCAACTTGATAGATGAAACCGAAATGTGGAGATAAGAGAATGGGTGGGGGCTGAAGGCCATCGTAGGGATCTTTATAGGATTTCAAGCTATCAAGTCTTTTGTTTCTTAGAAGGAGATTGAGTTGAAAAAACTAGAAAACAACAGAAACATTAACCGACAGCATCAATCAGTCAGTTCGTTTTAACCCCAAAAATAATAATAATAATAATAATTTGCAGAGTTTGGCATCTGATTATACCACATCAGATTTTATAGCTAGACATGCAATGAATTGGGTGACTTCTTGCATGTGGCTAGTAGCAATTCTCAATTTTTGGGTCATAAAGTGGGGGTAGATTTGAGCGCTGCACAACATGTGCTGCCGACTATCGAGAGAAACGTTGATCTCTACCGGTGACAGCACATACCCATTTAATGTGCAACACTGAAGTTGAATCCACGTAACGTAAGACTAAACCATGGAACTAATCTCTTCAACCGCATTAATTTTCTGATGTGATCTTTACTGTTAATTTGAGACAACATCCCCATCAACTTGGCTTTGGTCCATCACAAGTTTCATATGAGGTAGAACAATGACTTTGCTTCCATATATAATATTTGATTCCATATGCTTAAAAAAGCTTGAGTTTCTTGGGTGGAGAGTCCTTTCATAATATTAAGAAAAATAATTGCACATAAATATGGACGTGGTTTTTGTTACATGCACTTGACATTAGGTCCAAAGTACCAAAAACACAAATAGCCAAATATTGACCATGAAAGGGAAAAAATGGAAAATTCATTGGCACTTTTGTTATTCTTATATCTCACTTCATCATCTTGATCTCTCTAGATGTAGAAGTTTGGAAATAAACTTAATGGTGTGTACTTTAAAAAAAAAAGGGGCCATATTACCCCTTTGAACGGTAATAGGTCATGCTGAAGATATTTTTAAAAACTAATGTAAATATCTAATGGATTGTAGAGTTTGTAATTTAGACCGTATGTCAGGGGGAAGCATATAGTTCGCATTTCCTCACAGAATCGGGGGCACACGTAATAAGGTCGAAATCCAATGGAGTTTGTGTAAAATACCCATATTGACAAAGCCTTACCATTATTAGTTCTAGAGAATCTAGACGTAAATAAAGCTTTGGGTAAATATCACTTACCACCCCTCTTAGCTAGACAAATAGCACTTACACCTAGTGGCTGACCTATGAAGGGGCCGAGGGGGGCCATGGCCCCCCCCCAGATTTTTAAAAATTTGATGCATATTCCCTTAATTCCTTTAATTTTTTCAGTTTTTTCTCTTCCCACATGTGAAATGTCACTATTTGGTCCCCCATATTGAAAACAATTTTTACACTTAAAATGATAGGTATAAATGTCATTCCTAATCAAAAACTAATTCATCAATCCTTATTTATTCTCTCCTCTCTTCTCTTTCATCTTTTCTTCTTATTTATTCTTTTCTGTTTCTATAAAATGGGTTAAAATAAATTTTTGAAAAAAAATCTTATTAGGTATTCAAAAATCAAAATGTTACTTCTAATTAGAAACTAACTCTTCAATTCCTATTTATTCTCCAATCTCCTCTATCCTATCTCCTCTATCCTCTCTCCTCTTCTCTTCTTATTTATTCTCTTCCTTTCTATAAGCGTGGGTTAAGAAATTTGGAAAAAAATCTACTCCATAATTAGGACTCTTTCTCTTTCTCAATTTAATTATGGTTTCTTTTTTCCTCTGTTTTTTGTTATTCTTTTTATTTGATTTTATATTCTATGTTTCTTTATTTTTTTTGCAATTTTTGTTGTTTGATTTTGCTGTGAATAAAATGTCTATAGTTAGTAGGTAACTAACTACTATTGATTTGCATTTCTTACCTAAGAAAAAATTTGGTTTACATCTCCTATCAAAGAAAATTCCAAATTTTGGTTTGTATCTAACTTTTTAGGGTTGAAGTCATGTGTATATATATATTTTTTATATTGTTGCTTTAATTTTACCTATATTTTGTTGGAAAAAATATCATTATCAATAATTTACCTTCTTTTTCAAATATTTGTGGACCCCACAAAATATATGTGGGTCTATTATTTAATTTAATAAAATAGTTTAAAGGTGGGACCCCAAATGGGCCTTATAAGGGCCCACACAATATGTGTGGTAAAAAAACATTAGGGTCTATTTGGTTACATGAGTCTGGAGATTTCAAATATCTAGAGATTTCAAATCTATGGAGTTATAATTTATAAAATTAAATGTTTGGTTGTGGAATGAAATCTGTAGAATGAAATCTATAGATTCATCTTAAAAAATTATTTGATTGACATGATTTTTGTGAATATGCAAATGTATAGCTTTTTTGAAATCTCTGGATTTCACCCCTTACCCATAAATCTACAGATTCACGTTTTTAGTGTAAAAATGTGAATCTCTAGATTTCATGAATTTATAAATTTTTACAACCAAACAAGTATAATTCTCAAATTCATGAATCCAGAGATTTGAAATCGCTGGATTCATGTAACCAAACAGGCCCTTAGTGTTTCTTCAAGGGGAATGTTATCTGGTTTTCATTCTTTGCCCCCCCCCCGCCACTATTGCGTCCTGGGTCCGCCCCTGCCCTAATGCGTGTGTGAGGAAAGAGGAGAAAAGAAATTGTGGATTGAGCCTTGCCCATCATGTGGAGGAGAGAAGAAAGAAATAGGAGAAATTCTAGGGATTCATGAATATAACTATTTGTGGGGAAAGAGGAGGGAAGAAAAAATTGGGAGAAACTTTAAGGATTCAAGAGCCTAATCCGTAAATAAAAAATAAAATGAAGAGAAAAAGAATTTGGAAAAAAGTTTAGGGATTCATAAGCCTAAGTTAGTTTTTTTTTTTTTTTTTTTTTTTTTTTTTTTTTTTCAAGTAATTCATAAGCCCAAGCCACATGTAAGGAAAGAGGAAAGAAGAAAAAGTTGGGAGAACTTTAAGAGATAGGAAAAATTGGGTGTAATTTTAGGAATGGTTGTAATAATAGATTGAATGTTCATGGGCCTCTTGTTAATGGGCTGCATAATGGTTGTAATGGGATTAATATTTGTGGCTCAATCCCACCAATTTATTCTAATGAAGATGCCCCAACCCCACCATGTCTTGATCCGGTAATTCCTATTGTACCTCATCAAGGTCCTCTGGCCCACTGTAATCCAATCCAAGTGGTCGATGTCCCTTTTGCCCCAACTATGGACACTAGACTATCTAACTCAGAAACAATTGTTGATGTTAATCCTTTAGCTCAAACAATTCCATCTCAAGATGGATCTCCAATCGTATCTTCACTTCATCCTATGACTACAAGATCTAGGACGGGAGCACTTAAATCTACTGTTAGGATGAATTTGAGCTCATCTGTTGAAGACTTAGAGGTTCCTACATGTTACTTTAAAGCCTGGCTTTCTACTCATTGGCGGCATGCTATGCACGAAGAATTTAATGCTTTGGTTCAAAATGGTATTTGAGTTCTCGTACCCTCTTCTTCTTCACAAAATGTTATTGGATGTAAATGGGTATTTCGTGTTAAAAGGAAACGGGATGAGTCCATTAAGCGTTATAAAGCTCGACTTGTTGCTAAGGGATATCATCAAAGGCCTGGCTATGAGTTTGGGGATACGTTTAGTCCAGTTGTGAAAATGCAACTATTTGCATTATTCTCTCAATTGCCATTCAAAATAAGTGGCCACTTTGACAACTGGATGTTTCTAATGTGCTTCTCCATGGGAATTTGGATGAGATTGTTTTTATGGAACAACCTTTGGGTTTTGCTGATCCGGCGTATCCTTCATATGTTTGTCAACTAAAGAAGTCTCTCTATGGTCTTAAACAAGCCCCTCGAGCTTGGTACACAAGATTGACTTCTTTTATTATTTCTCATCGTTTGTAGAAGTAAGACTGACGTATTTCTTTAATTTCTACCACAAAACCTCAACTATGACAATTTATTTTCTCTTTTACGTTGATGATATTCTTGTCACTGGGAATAGTTTGCAAACTATTTCCTCTCTCCTAAAAGCTCTTGCTTCAAAGTTTGCTATTAAAGATTTGGGAGATTTACATTTTTTCTTGGTATAGACGTAACACGGTCTTTTGAGGGTTTATTTCAGTCACAGCGGAAATATATCACAGATTTGTTGGCCCATACAAAAATGAGTTTTGCTAAACCGGTTTCAACACCTATTGCTTCTAGGGCTAGTCTATCGCTTTCTGATGGGATATTATTATCTGATGGAACTGAATATAGGCATACAGTTGGCTCTCTTCAATATCTTGCTAATACTCGACCTTATATTGGATTTGCTGTTAATCGGGCTACTCAGTTTATGCATGCTTCTACGGATGTTCATTGGAGTGTTGTCAAGCGTATCTTACGCTACTTACATGGACATTAACTATGGGTCTTTTCTTCTCCTTGACATCCACTATGACTTTGTTTGCCTTTTTGGATGCTGATTGGGCCGGTTGTCCCGATGATTGTCGATCGACTACTGGTTTTCCATTTTTCTTGATTCACATCTTATTTCTTGGGGATCTAGAAAGCAACGTACTATTTCTTGCTCTTCTACTAAGGGCGAGTATCGTGCTATTGCTGTAGCTGCTACCGAGTTGCTTTGGATACATTCCTTACTTGGAGAAATTGGGGCTTTTCCACCTGTTGCTCCTCAAATTTGGTGTGACAATATTGGTGCTACCTATATGACTGCCAATCTGATCTTTCATGCTCGCACAAAACATATTGAGATTGATTTTCATTTTGTTCGAGATTTGGTTGCCACTCGTCAACTTGTTGTTCGATATATTTCTACTTAGGATCAGTTGGCCGATCTACTTACCAAGGTCTTTCTCTCGCTCGATTCTGTGATTTGAGAGACAAGCTTACAGTATTTGTCCCGTTACACTTGAGGGGGGGGGTCTGTTAGAGAGTCCTCTACTTAGTCCCACCAGTGACTCTACTTAGTCCCACCAGTGACTCAGTAGCATATATTTTTGTACTTCTATCTCTCTGTGTTAGAACCAGAAGACCAGAGGCACAGTATAGACAGACCAATAACAAAATCAAGGAGAAACGAATATATAAAGGATACCTTATGTCAGAATCACTTACCCAAATGTAGTAGAAGAAGCGAAAGGAAAACCAGCACGAACTCGAACAGGGTGAGTTGAGGTGTACGAACAGTACTTTTCCTTAAGGTATTTGAACGCCCCTTTCAGTGCAGACTGGGTTTGACCTTGACGTTTTCACTTCCAAGATACAACAACTCCTAGATCTGAAGGCTAGCACTCCAACAGATACTACTTGCTAAGGAGATACGAAAGTAGTACACAGCACAGTAATGAAGAAAACAAAAACGCAAGAAATTTTCTAAACTCTAGAATATGAATTTCTTTTTTTTTGTCACCAAAATCAGAGTAAGTCCTTTGTTCAGAGCTTCACCTCTATTTATAGGCTCGTATGGACACCTTTTGAGAGCTACATATGTACGTAAGGTCACCTTTAGAGAGCCTGAACTGTATGATCAGTCACCTCCCTACTACAAAACCCAAAACCAGGTTTTCTAGATCCACGTCTCCAAGTCCAAGTTCCATCATAGACACTTAATATAATATTATAGTGCCCCATGGCCTGGTTAGACTAGGATCTACGGACCACTACCGCAACCACGCCCGACTCGGTCCAGCTCGGTATATTCGCGTGATCCACATGTAACTCTCTACCGGCATACACCCCACTTAGAAGCTATATATGTATATATAAATCATATAATCATTAGCTCCATCCGATGTGGAACTAAACACATATGGTAATCTATTTTACCTAATATATATCCAGAAGAATCCTATAGAGTAAGAATAAAAAGAAAAGAGTCCTAAAACAAAACTAGGGAGATAGAGTTTTAATGTTTTGAAACTTATCTAAATAGTATATTATATTATATTATTATTTTATTTTAAAACAAAAATCCAACACTCTATACTATAAATACATACATACATCCATATATATATATATATATATATATATATATATATATATATATATATATATATATATATATATATATATATATATATATATATATATATATATATATATATATATATACTCACTCTTAATAAAACATATTAGATATTCATTCTGTCACGAAATAAGTATTTGAGAGAAGTTAGGATTCCTTAAAGGGATGTTTAGTTCAAATTACAAGTTAATATAGACCTTCAGATATTATCTTAACCCGAACACCATCGAATAGATTTTTTCTGTTTTCGTGCCGGTCTGATCCATTCAAGAGACCCACTGTACTCAATTTTCGAGACTCCATCCCAACTGTTCTTCACAATTTTGGTAGCCTTCGATCTCGATTCCTTCTGTTTCCATCTCAATCTTCCCGTTCCAGACAGACAGATTTGCACGGCATGCAGTAATATTGCTAGATGTTTTCACCTCAAACCATCACGAATAAACTTTGATTTCGAGTTCGATTCAATCCTCTCGTTCCAGACAGATGAACATGGACGGTGATGTCTCAGCAGCAAATTTAGGATATGAAGATTGCGATGATGATATTCTTCTAGAGATTCTGATTCGCTTGCCAGTGAAATCAATTTTCAGATGCAAGTGTTTATCAAAGAGGTGGCACAAAATTATCTCAGCCCCGCATTTTCGCGCACTCGTCAAAAGCAGGCGCCCTAACCCTAACACCAATTTATTTGGTTTATTTGAAACCCCAGTCAATAATGGACGTTTCTGGAGATTCATGCCTTTATCATCACCAAAGGAGGAGGATGCCAACAACGGTACGCCATCTTTGTCTATGAGAGAAATTTTTTACGACTTCCCCAATTGGTTCGTCTGTTTTTCGAATGGTCTTTTTCTCTGTGTCAAACGCACCGGGAGAACCGACTTTTACACAGCCTATTACATCTTCAATCCTCTTTCCATGTCTTATTACCCACTTCCACGTTTCCTGAAGCAAAAGCAACACAGACCTTTGCAACCCTGCATAGGACTGGTAACCACTGATACCTACAAAGTGGTTCGTGTGGAGCCTGCAATCAGTGATGGGCGTTTTCTTCTTAATATCGTTGAGATTGAGACCTTTTCTTCTGAAACCGGAGAATGGGATTTATCCTTTGTGACCGTGAGCGTTGAGATCTATAGAAAATTGTTAGATTTTCAGCTGTCGTTTATAAAGGTCATCGTCATAAAAGGGATTATCTACTGGATGCATAGCAATCCAGATCCAATGGAGTGCATCATCACATATAATGTCTGCAATGGTGGATTCAAGATGATTAAAGTTCCATCTCATATGCGTGCCACCACCTTCTCTGGGCGCTTAGGAGAGTCTTCTGACGGTCAACTTCATATGGCAGTGTTGGATAAACATTCATTGCAGATCAATATATGGGTTTTTCATTCCAACTCTTGCGAATGGTCAAAGAGAAGTAGCATGAAAATACTTACGGCCAAGAATAATTCTGCTACTCTCTTTGGCTTCCATCCTTATATTCCAGACGCTCTATTCGTCGAATCTGGGGGTTTCATCCATGTTTATCACCTCAACACTGACCCTACCACTCCCACAAAAATAGAGCTAGTGGGTCATATCCCTGAGATTAACTTCAACTGCATGAATCATCTACTACCATTGCAGTTGAATTGTCTACAACCATTTGTCCTCCCACCTTGGTACGTCTCTCCTTTACCATTGCCTGAAACTACTGGAGAGCTACATATAGACACACTTCGACCCTGTATTATGTGGATCCGCCCTAGGTTTAGGTCCAGTGGTTTTTTTGAGGTTGGTTCCTGCAGTTTTTCACACTCTTGTTGCTGTCAGAGATAATACCTAAGCTGTTAGAAGTTGTGTTTGCACATTCTAAAGGCGAGAAAGAACCATTGTTTGTTTGGATATATATATATATATATATATATATATATATATTTTTAATTATTTTCTAGAAGAGGGTTTTTTTTTTTTTTTTTATGTTAGTGATATCCTTAAGCTTGATTCAAAACTTGGGAAGTTGTGATATTCTGTAATCCCATTATTCATCATATAGTGGAAATTTTGGCTTCGTGGAATTTATGTCCGATTTGAAGGATTTTTCAGGTTAAAATTGCCGTGTCCTTGTAGTTATACTTTGTTTGCTTTGTAGTTATATTTTGGCTTCGTGGATGAGAAATATTTGATTTGCAACACAGTGATCAAGCTTCTTCCCCTTGCCATTTTTCTTTCTTTAATTTCAGATTGATTGCTGTAATGGATCATCTTCATTCAAATTCCAAATCATAATTTAGAAGGTTGAATTCAGTTTGCAATTATTCCTAACTGCAATCTCGTTCCTACATAAGAGGACGAAATCCAAGCCAACTCTATCTTATACTCCGGTTATAAATATTGTTTACAATTTTTATAAGTATTCAACTCCTAATTTCAAAACAGTTTATAAGGGTGAATCCAGTTTTCAATCCTCATTCCTGCATAATAGGAAAATATCCAAACCAACTCAATCTTACACTGAGGTTGTAACTACTTTCTAAAGTTTTTATGAATATACAACTCCTATTGGTTTCAAAGGTAAGAAAAAAGCCATCTCAAATATGGATCCAAATTCTCAGCATCCGGGAGTCCGACCACTGGTTGCCTTACCTGTGGTACTTAGGAACGCCTGGCATCCAGAAGCTAGATGCCATTCCTGTGGTGTGGTGTGGTATGGTATCTAGTGGCTAGGCGCAAAGGATCTCAATTCCTCAAATACAAGATTTGCAAATCAACTTGTACATGATCCAATCCTCACCGAGCTAGAGATATTTATTATATTTCCGTTCTAATTACATTTATATTCCCTGTGTGGATAAAAAATTACAATCACACCTCTTGGAATTCATTCTATTACAACGTTTACTTGTGCCTAACACCGTTAGTTTTAAGTATAAAAATGTATATTTACCCTTGTGAATTTTAAACAAATTAAATATATAAAAGTCTGATCAATTTTTAGGGTGAATCGAATTCTTAGGAAATTGTTTTGAAAAAGATATATAATATATACTTCTTTTTTTTTTTGGTAGATGTGTGATGATAAAAGATCTGAGGGATAGTTACGCAAAATCTCCTTTGTACTATAGCTTAATTACTACTTTATTCGTTATATTTTGTTAAATTAATATAATCTTAGACTTTACTTGAAATTACAATCCCCTGCCGTTAAGCTCCTTAATTAACTAGTGATGTAACATTTTTTTACTTTTCTAAAACTCCAAAAT
Source organism: Hakea prostrata (assembly GCF_041222555.1). NCBI lineage: Eukaryota > Viridiplantae > Streptophyta > Magnoliopsida > Proteales > Proteaceae > Hakea > Hakea prostrata. The sequence continues at coordinate 70,205,289 of NC_142606.1, read as the reverse complement.
AACCCTAACGTTTATTAATATTTAGGGAGAGTTACTAGTGCCCACTTATACAGTAGCTTGATTATTGATTGAATTATGTCATTCATGAAATCACTATTGCCTCTAATTCTAACAATTTCCAAATGTTGAAATGATTAGGTGTGCAATGTCCATTATGCCCTTTGCTAAAATTAATAAGTCAAAAGATGATATTATATTCATAGAAAATCATATAGAATAACAATTTTGTCTTTGTATTATAGTCATTTTGGATTTCAAAGAGTCGAATCTTGATGAGATAATGTAAGGGATAAATAAGTAATAACAGACCTTAGCATTACTTTTGGGGGTTTTGGAAAAGTATAATGATGTTATGTCGTCAATTAACTAGCGTAGCTTAATGGCAAGGGCCATCTACAAAATCTGAGGTTAGAATTGTAAATTCAAAAATTACAGAGGATAAGGTGGTAATTAAGTTCAGGTACAAGGTGGCATTTGTAATTCTAATTAAGGGCAAAATGAACATTATAATTCTAAAATTACCATCCTCGTAACTTCTTTAGAAGGGAGGATGCAATCGTAATTTAATAAAGAATAGGGTGCAAGCCTTAATTAAGCTATGATACAAGGAGACAACAATAATTATCCCTAAATTTAATAAAATAATATAAAAATTGTGTCATTTTTTTTTCTTCTTTTTCTTTTCTTTTTCCTAGTGGTTTCAAATAAAGAAGGGTAATATTGACAATTTTGAAAATATATTATATGGTAACTCATCACATAACCCTGTTATTCAATTTGTAACGGAATTGTTGTTATATAATTCAAAACATTAGGGGTTTAAACGTAATAGAATAAATTATGGTGAACTTAAACCTAATTATTTGCAATCACATGTGGTGTAAATATAATTTTCTTTTTCCTTTATAAATTTCTAAGTTTGTGGCATTGGGAGCACTAATTAATAAGAAGCTTCACAACTCATTTCCCCCCCCCCCCCTTCTGGTATAAAGAAGCTTCAGAACTCTTTTTTGTTTTTTTTGGGTGTGGGAGGGGGGGGGGAGTTGTAAAAGAAGCTTCACAACTCAATTTTATGACGACGAGGATATAAATCCAATTTCAAATCTAAAATATAGCATCAATATTTTTATAGAGTTGCTACAGAGATTTTAGGGATAAGACCAATCATAAGACATGAGACAACCCAAATAACAATTGAAGCGTATGTGAGTATTGAGCAAGTAGATATACAAGGTAGCTTCCGTGCAATGGATATATAGTTTCGATTTTGAAAAATGGAATTACATACATAAGGTGATACTACATTCATTTCGAATAACTATATGAAATACTAATTTTGCCCTTAATTTCTAGTGGTTTTGGATTTTGAAGAGTTGGATCCTAATGAGATTACATAAAATGTAAATTACAAACCTCAAACTTATTTTTTGGATGTTTGAAAAATACAATGATGTTACATCATTAACTATCAGAGCTTAAAGACAAAGGCATTAATAGTTGAGGCAAAGTCTAAGTTTAGGAATTTCAAAAAGTACTATGCAAAGTGTTGTAACTAAGCTATAATATAGATAGACATCAATAATTCTGACAAATGGCAGAATGGACATTACACATTCACACTCAACAACCTCTTTAACTCCGATTGAAGTGAGGGGGTAATAGCAATTTAATAAAGAGTAAGGTTTGATTAGTGATTAAGTTATAGTATATAAGGGCAAAAGTAATTACCCTTAAAGGTATCATTCTGATGTTTAAATTTAGATTAAATTTTAGAAATAGCTAGCTAGATTGGGAGAATAAGATCATGGGCAACATTAGACCATAGGTTTACTCTAGGAAAAAGGTTATTCAAAGAGAGTACGCAAGCAATTGAGAAATACCCCAAAAGAGTAAGAAGTTAGGAAAAATCTCCCAAAAAGTGGATTTCGATCTACTCCTTGGAGAAATCTCGTTGGTTTCACAAGAAGGGTAAATCCTCAATTTGATACCCTCAAAAAATTGATTCCCCCCCCCCCCCAATCTTCTAGGTTATCGAATATGAAATCAACAGTGCCAACCCCCATGCCTTTCACACCTGCACCACCAATCTTGGTTGAGACGTTGGCAGCTACATCTCTTCCGGTGGCACCGCCATGATTCTGAGTGAAAAGATTGTGGTGGTTGTCGTCATCGTATGAGAGGGTAGAGCTAGGAATTTCATTTTGTAAATTTGTAAAATATTAAATACTTGAATGTGAAAAGATAAAGTTTGTATTTTTTTTTTTTTTTTCTTTTTAAAACCAGAAGATATATAGAGAATAGAAAAGTTACAATCTCATGAACAACCTCCTGCTAGCCTCCTCCACCACAATGGACTGGAGCTGCACTGGGAGTCCCCCCAGATCAAATATGACCAGTGCTGGAACTTCTTAATGACCATTCAACTATCATCAGGAAGCCCTAGAACATGCCAATGACTCTCTGTAATACCCATTACCATGTCAATAGCATTCTTGGATTCCAAACAAAGCACCACACGTTGATGCCCTCTAGAGACTACCTTCTCAAGACCACACTGAATCCCCTTAAGCTCACAAGTGGGCACACCACTATGATCTATGCCACCTGCGATAGCGAAGACAACCACACCCGTGTGATCACGACACAGAATGCCAACACTCCTCCCATTCTTGAGAGAGCCATCAGAGTTAGAACAATCCATCCTTGAGGGGGAGGAGACCACTGAAGTCAAGAGATTGTTGATAAAATCCTGATTTTCCAAAGACAAAATCTTCTCTCTTTTAATAATTTCTGAAAAAGCATTGAAGGCAGCGCCAAAGCATCTGCGATAAGAGTTAAGGAGTTCAGCAAGGTGCAAATTCATTTCTTACCCCCAAGCGTGAGTGTAGAGACCGGCATCACTCATTCTGGCTGTTTCTCTTTTATCCCGAGGAATTTAGCCTTTTGTACCCCATTCATGAGCATTTTGCCAGTTCCAAATGGAACTATGGTTCTCCTTTAGGTTCCTAAGAGGAACAAAGTGATCACCGGAGTTGGCAACACTCTGGGTATCTTCCAATTGACCAAGATCAGCATGGTGAGGTACATCAATTCCATCAACTTTGTGGTGATCCAATGCAGCATCATTAGAAGCAACCTGATGGTCGACAACTTCAGCTGCAATATTTTCTTGGTTTCTAGGACGGTGGAGGGGGGGATCAACCGAACATCTTCGTAAATAACAATATACCCTTTCCATCTCAACTACAATACACCAATCATCATCATACCACAACCAGTTGTTCAATATTATAAATGATAAAGTACATAAAAGAACATCACAAACGGCAAGTATACAATAAGATCAACATGCTTTATACAGTTACAGCAAGATATACAATTAAAGAATAGTAAAGAAAGACATTGATCTAGCATGTTAAAACAAGAATGTATATCTTTACCTGTAAATAAGTAGAAGTCCTCTAGAACGCAAACCAAAAATAATTATAAGACTTTCAGCAAAGACAGAGTCCTCCTAAATACAACATTACATGATCATATAAGAGAAATGAGTCAAATCGGATAAAAGCCAAAAGCCACTTACTCACTGTAACCCAATTAGTCGATTGGGTCAAGTGACAGCCACTAGCAACCGCCCCAAAAACAAAATGTTCAAATCCGAAACTCAGGCTTTTGATCATTCGATTTCAATCGGTTTTGGGATGATCTCAATCTGAATTTTGAACCAAACAAGTCCATAATCAAGGTGTAGAACGAAACCCTAAAATTAACACAGATCTGTCACCCAAAATCCTCCCTTGATTGGATCCATCCTTTATTCGAATACAGGGATTCGTTTTTGGACAAGATCCTATCAAGAACATTAGAAAGGGGATACTGTAACAAGAAGGATCACAAACGACCAAAAAGGGAACAAAACTATACTCAAGAAAGAGATTGAGTGAATGGGGATTCACTTACCTCAACCAGATCAGCAAGAATAGAAAGGAAAAGGTTCCAGATCACTGTCAGCACTTCGCCCACCTTCCAGCACGTCTCCATTGCCACCTAATCACCCAAAAGAGCAATCCCGAATATAATAATGCGTTAATAGGGCAAGGGTTGCTATTTATAACGAATAGGGGGCAAATTAGGGTATTTTCCCGCAAGCAGAACCTGGCGGTCGCTTGGTTCAAGCAACCGCCCACTAGTACATTGATGTACAAAGGTGCTTTGCTCTAGGGGTTGAAACCCAAACACAACCTAACCCTAGTCAACACATGAGGGAGGTCTTACCTTCATTCCGGACATCTCCAGACACCTCATGCCTTCTACCAGAGATCCAACTTGTCACATCCACTGATCCGTTACCCTACCTGGCATACCCGGGTATGTGATCCACAGCCCCGAAGATCAAGTATCGAGCAACCATGTCTCCCACATACGCGATAACACAATCATGAACAATATAATCAAAGTAATGTCATGCGATCAATAAGATCAAGACAAGCTTAAAAGAGATAATATATTAGAGTGTGGAAGTAAAAGATATCCAAATCATAATGTAATCAGAGTATAGAGAGTGAGCGGAAGTCACTCCCTAAGTTGCAGCGGAAAGTAGTTCGAGAATCATAAGGGTTACAGACCAAGTCTCAAAAGATAACATAAATAGTCAAACATCTAAACTAAGGTTTCCTCGGTTTTATACAAAATGTCCTCATAGGTGCAAGTAAAAGACACTAGGCACGGCCTCTCCCACGCCAAGGTAGAGCTAATCCTGGAACATAGCATAATCACCCGCAGGATCCTCACAGTAATCTTTGTAGTAGCCAGCACTCGGAGGGTAGAATGATTCATCGGGGGTCTCGTCATAGTGGGGGCCATCAAGTCCTTCAACAACTGTAAGATAGTCTAACAAAACATTGCACAGAAGCAATGAGTTCAAAAGAACTCAGCAAGGCAGTTATTCCATAATGCATAAATAACATGATGCAAGATGATATAAGACAGACAATGCATGTATGAATCTAACTCTATGTATGCTAGTCTCTATGGTAGACATGCTTTAAGTCATAGCACCATACTTTCTTGGGTAGGTCCGGTCACTCGGCTCCGGTAGGCAATGGGTCCTACATCCCTCGGGACAATCCATGGCTGGGGTTTAAGTCACCACTCTCTCACATCACCATTTGGTATAAGTATTGGCGCATGTCACGGTAAAGCCTAGCCCAATGCAAGTCATCTAGCTACTCAGTCGTATCAAGTCAGATCTGGATACTTCCCCTATGGCTACAACCAACTTGGTTCGGTATCCTTCACACTAGAGTCACGTATCCTATGGCTACAACCAACTCGGACTACGGACTCATTAACCCTATTGGTCATCCACAAACAATAGACAGGAGGCTCTCACGTCCTCTCACGGGTTGGTTACCAGTCTTGAGCGCCCATGAGCCCAAGTCTAGATATTTGCAACTCTACCAATAAATGGCCTCTAACGAATATCTGCAATGTGATCTATGTCCTCTCACAGGTTGATTACCGGTCTTGAATGCCCACAAATCCACATTACTACCACGGGTCGTTCGGTCTCAATGCTCTTCAGATTCGGGTCTGATACAACAAGGACATCCTAGCCAACACCACTAGACAAGTCCTATATATGACATCCAAGAATTCGAGAGAGCATCAATGGACATCATTGGAAACATCCCATACTATTCCCTCCAATGTCCAAGGACAGAAATGTCGAAAGGACATTCCCCAATCCCGAATCATACTTATCCAATCACATTCTCAATTTCATCGTATCATACACAAATGATATTTCATCATACAAAAAGAGATATAATATAGCATGGTCAATCACATATGTAATTAACAAGAATACAAACTCATGATAACCAAAATGATATATAACATGATACTACTGTCTCGTAATACATACAGCATTCATAAGATGTTAAGACTATAACAAGGAACGTAAATATACTAAATTTCCAACATAGCGGCATAATCCATGTAATTATGATAATAACCATCCTTACCTTGAATCGAGATGAAGATGGACCAAAGATCAAAAGAGGAAGGTCCCAAAGATAGTACTTAGACCCTAGACAAACATAGATGCAATATTAGAAGAGAAATCAAGAAAATCGGAGGTTGAACGGATCAAATCGGACAAATACACAATGTTGAATTCCTTTGGTTGACTGACTTGGTCGACTAACCCAGTCGACCAAGTGAACAGTGTCGGGCTGAAATAGTGATTTTTTATCCGAAACCTATCTTCCGAAGCTCGGATCACTCCGAAATTTGGAGGGATTGTTAGGAACAGTAAATGAACACTATCTAGCAAAGAATTAACATCAAACAATGGTCTAATTAGGAATCCCCAATTTGAAACCCTAGGTTCTATATACTAAACATCAAGTTCCATAATGAAATCAAATGCAAATGCAAGGAAAATTAGGGAATCAGCTAGGAGAATGATAAGTAATAGATTAGAATCAAATGCTAGCATAGAATCAAACTTAGCATGCTATACAAATCAGTTTAGGACAAGAAATCAAGTTGCTATGAAGAAAATCATGTAAATGTATAGATAAAGATCAAAATGGGAGCATAGCATAGGTAGAAATGAAAGGGGCTTAAGCATTAGCAAGGAGAGAACACATGAAGAGGTGGTTGCAAGGTTGTAACACCATCTTCATGGTTTCAACAACAAGTAAGAGAAGGGATTAGAGTAGAATAGAGAGTGAGAAAGAGAATACATACCTTGGAGATGATTTTGGGGATGAGAGACAATGATTGGCAATGATTAATGCAAGATTCCTTCACCACTACCAAGGAGATGTCTTGGGAAGCTCTCTCCACATTCTCAGGAGGTTCTAACAGTAGAATAGGGTTCTAACCTCGAGGTTCACTTAAGTAAGCAATAAAATATCCAAAAAGCATCGATTTCTCGGATTTGATACCTCTTTGGTCGACTGGCCAATCGACCAAGCTTGTACAACAAGCTTTGGTCAGGGAATTGGAAGGCCAAATTGAGTCAAATTCAATTGGGCTTTCTCCTACAACTCAATCAACAAGTCTAGGTTAGAGAATTACCTTCAAATCAAGTCTGGAAGTGCATTAGGTACTTCAATTAATCTCCCCCTCTTCTAGGTGCAGCTTCTCACCGAACACTGACAGTGCATCCAAGTAAGGGGCCCCATCGTCAATGTCCATGGGCTCGGAATCAAACACCAAGTCTTCAACTAAAAGGGCCCAAAATTCTCTCCTTCCTCCGCTCCGGGTCTTCGGACCTACAAACAACAAGGATTCCAGGTCAAGTCAGGGTTAGGATAGGGCTAGATTTCACACAACTTCCCAGTAAGGCAGGTTCTTCATCAAGAGAATCCAGATCCATGGATTCAGGGTATGGATCGTGGACTTCTATCCGAACACTCCACAAATTAACCCAACTAGACCTTCGGGTTCTTGGACCTACAATACAGACTCCAGGTTAGAACTATGAAGGTTGTTACAAGTGTAATTATCAAGGTTAAACTTTCTATAAAGTTTTGGGGGAAAAAGATTCAAACTTGGCAAGCTAAATCTTTATACAATATTTCTGAATCGAAATACAAAGAAGTAGCGGTAGCTTAAGAAAACAAATACATGAAAAAATTCAATTCCATTAGCAAAAATGTTGTTGGAAACAACGCTTAAAAGACAAGAATTTTGTTGGAGAAAACAAAAATGGAGCAATACTAAATAGAATTCTATCTCTACAAACTTCGTTTGTCACACCCACAACAGAAAAAGAGGACGGAATTGAAAGTAGCAGGAAAAACAAAATTCCACCAAGAATTGGAATCAAATGCTTTGCCTCATCCAAATCTGATTCATTCCTTCAGGTGCACTCGAACTTTCTAGAGTTTTGATTCATTTTGATGCACCGGCACTAGTGGTGATTTCTGGCAGAGGAAGGGGGAAGGTGAGGGCAGTGGTTGCTAGCAGGGGGAAGGGGTATGGTGGTTTCCAACAGTGGTGGGCAGCTCTGACAAGGTGTCCAAAGAAGATGCATGTGTGAAGGGAGAATTCCTTCACGTAAGGGCTGGGTGTATATGGGAGGTAATACGGTCTTAACACTACACTTAAGGGTATTATGGTCATTTTAGTTTGAGTTTTGAATTAGTTAACAAAATGAAAGGCACTCTCTAATAAGGGGAACCAGTAATTTTGGAATTGAGTGAAATTGGGTCACCAATAATTTTTTTTCACTTAAGGTGGTTGCCTAGATTTTCATCCCACACTTAAATGGACCACCAGTAAAAAATAACTCTAAATTTTTTTGATAGAAAAACATAAAAGAAAGCAAAACAAAACTGCTTCTCCCCCCCCCCCCCCAATAAAATGTCTTTTTACCTTAGGGCCTATTTGGTTACATGAATCCATAAATTTCAAATCTTTGGATTTATAAATGGGAAATTTATACCCGTTTGGTTGTGTGAATCCCTGGATTCATGAAATCTAGAAATTCACATTTTTACACTAATAGCGCGAATCTGTAGATTTATGTGTATGAGGTGAAATCTCTATTATAAAAGCACTAAACATGTGCGCATTCACAAATTTCAAATCTTTGGATTCATAAATGGGAAATTTATACCCGTTTGGTTGTGTGAATCCTTGGATTCATGAAATCTAGAAATTCACATTTTTACACTAACAACGCGAATCTGTAGATTTATGAGTATGAGGTGAAATCTCTATTATAAAAGCACTAAACATGTGCGCATTCACAAATTTCAAATCTTTGGATTCATAAATGGGAAATTTATACCCGTTTGGTTGTGTGAATCCTTGGATTCATGAAATCTAGAAATTCACATTTTTACACTAACAACGCGAATCTGTAGATTTATGAGTATGAGGTGAAATCTCTATTATAAAAGCACTAAACATGTGCGCATTCACAAAATCACCTTGACGGAATTCTCCGAACCACATATTTAGGTTAACCACATAGTTAATTTCATGAACCATAACTCCATGGATTTGAAATCTCTAGATATTTGAAATCTCCAGACTCAAGTAACCAAACAGGTAGACCTGTAAACGGATTGGATTCGGCTCGGATACACCAGTATCCGAATCCAAATCCGATTAGCAAATCCGCTATCCGAATAGCAAATCCGCTATCCGAATCCAAATCCGGCAAAAATTTAGAGTAGGCATCCGAATTCGAGTCCGAAACTTTATCGAATATCCGATAATAATCCGATCCGATAAACTATCCAATTATTGATTGATAATTGTCACTATTTAATATTTTTTATTATAAATTTCTAATTTCCGATTACGGAATACCGGTTTCCGAATCTGATTATTATCCATTTTTAAAGAAAAAATGTTTAATACTTTACTCTATTCGGATAAATTTTTATCCGGATATTATCTGATCCGATAAGTAATTATCCAAATCCGAATCCGGTTGCTTAGCGGACGGATATAGATATTTTCCAGTAAGAAAAATTCCGGATACGGATACCCTTAAATGAATACGAATGCGAATTCGGAGGCGGATTTCGGCTATCCATTTACAGGTCTACAAACGGGCCCTTAAGGTTGGAAAGTGACAAGCGCAAATAAGGGCTCAATGTATGTAATCTAGGGAAGAAAGGGGGAGATCACAAAAAGTAGGTGAAGTGAGATTGCTTTTGAAGAAATGACAAAAATTGACTGACTCTTGTTGGAGAGAGAAAACATTGGGTAAACAATCAAACTTGGATCATTGGTCTTCTAATAGGGAAGGGGTTTCCCTGTCTCAAAGTTTTTAGGATGATATTTTTTGGAATATCATGGGTGTGAGGTAGCAAGGATCATGCTATGCAAATGTAATTTTTTTTTTTTTTTTCGTTCTTAATTTAATAAAATGACCTTTTAGCAAATAAAGGGCAAGTAGGGGCTGATCGTTCAGTCTTTTTCCTAATACTAGTAAGATTACACGTGCAAATGCACGTGATTGTATTCTATTTTATGTAATTCACTTTTATAATTGCATATTTTCTCAATTTGGACAGGTGAGGGTTCCATAAATTCCCCATTAAGGGTGTTCATTGGATTTACTCAATTTTAGATTAAATTATTTCACATGATTGAATCCCATCACTTCATGGCTAGATCTCTCATCTGCGTTTCAAGTTGGTTTAGAAAACAGAGCATAAGCACTAAGCAACAAATTCTTCCATATAATATGCATCCCATATACTTTTGGCCCATACATGGATTAAATTATCAAAACTACACTAAAGGGAAAACAATTCTATGATCTGTCAATCAAATATTGTAAGGTTCAACGCAACATGAATGGTCAATCAAATATTAGAATTTTTGAGTTCTGAATTCCAACAATAAGACACTTTAGAGTTGAACTCTCTTCAATTAGTTCATCATTTTAGGCCTGAAACTATCTTAAATCAGAAAACTCAACCCCGGTATTAGTTACTTCTCTGTGCATGCGACCAGAATGCTTTCAAACATAAATAGTTTGAAAAAGTTTTTCAAACTCTTTCTCAATATATATCGGATACAGAAAGTGTAACAAGCATACAAGTTTTTGGAGAAACCATTCCTTCAAAGCTAGAAATGGCTGTTATTGATTCCTTAGGATGTGTAAAAGTCATGGATTGCCCTACCATTCAAGTCATATAGATTCCTTACCTACCCATGATTCAGCAACCATTAGCCTTCAGGTTGGTTTAAAAAATTAACAACCACGCTTGCAAGAGCAGATATAAAATTTAAATGAGACTTTTAAGTGGTTTTCCTTTTTGAGAAGTGCTACAATATTGTTGGGGGTTGTAGAATCCATTAATTTGCTCTCTGAAAATCTTATGTAGGTCAACAACACAGAGTCCAAGTGAAAAATAAAAGAGGGTGAGGGAAAGAAACGAACACACAAACAATTGACAACACAGTGAGTCCAGTAACACAACAGTTATAAGTGGGTTAGGATTATCTGCCATTTGAAGTGCTAACAGGAGAGGGGGGAAATGAAAATGGAAAATCACAACATTCATTCCAAGTCACAATCTGTACAATGAATTGGCTTCTTCTAGTCTGATCTCGTGCAGAACAATCAGAATCGCAGCCAAGGACCAGAAACTAAAAGAAAGAAACAAAGATGCAATCTTCATAACAAGGCAACTGAACAAATCATAATGGGACACGAAGATAAATTCACTGAAACCAAATCTGTACTAAGTAAAATAAGGAGCTGAAATGATACACGATGACTGCAACCCACTTTTCCATGGTTGAAAGCATGTCTCTGCCCAGAAATTTATGGTCAAAGAAACCATTTGTGGCGGCTTCAAGATCACTATACTCGAACTATTGGATTTCGACTGACTATTCCCTGTCTTTCTTCTTCTCCTTCTTCTTCTGGAGATGGTGAGAGTTGGAGATTGAGATATAGGACACAGTAATTCTAAATGGCTTTTCACTCAAAAACTAAAACGCATTGGCTTAAGTTTTCTTCATTCTCTAGGTAACTATTTAAGTTTACAGGTGCAACTACACTGTGGATAATTAATTCAGAATGAGTAAAAGATAAAGGAAAAGCAACCAACGGGGGTTGGTCCAAGTGGTAAGCAGCTTGGTCCGCTTAAGCAAGGTTCCAGTATCAAAACCTTGTGGATGCAAAAATCCCCCGCTAGGAGACTCACCCACCACAGCCAGGTGTGCAACCCGGGTCGAACACCGGATTAGTCAAGGCAAAGCCTTGGAAACCGGGGTTGGCAACTAAAAAAAAAAAAAAGATAAGGGAAAAGAATCAGATAGTATTAAATTTTATCTGCATATTCTGACTCATGGTGTCTTGATAAGGTTTCTTTTATGAACGAATATTGGGAGAGTTACGATTGATTTGGATGAGGAAACTTTATGTTTAGGGAAAGCCACTTGAATTTATCATTTAAGATGACAGGTAATAGATAATTAATATTACATTAATTATTAAAATACAAAAGGTTGAGTTTAAAAATTAACCAAGACTCCAATTCTCTTAGAATATGAACCTTGGAATATAAACCGTTGAATTTCATTAAAGAATAAAAATAATTATATTATTATATGTCAAATTACAATTTTGGTCGTTCTTAATTAATGATTTTATGGTCAAAAGGATTGAATGAATAAGAGCATTTAAGAGAAGAGAAATGTAGCCATCTCTCTTTAGTTCATGCTTTTATAATAGTAGTATGATATGATATAAAGAGTAAGAAGAATGAATTGGTCATTCCCAGTTTACACATAATATATGGTTCTATTAGAAAAGTAGGCCAATGTCAATTTTTGCATTTTTGTGGAGTATCTTGGAATTAGGCAAAGTTTTTGGGTGTCTCTAACTTTTACCAAACAAATTATCTCAAAATAATTCCTGGACAGCAAAACACGTGGGATGTTGTTCTGAGCTCAAATAAATGGCAGAGGTTCTTCACAAAAAGCTTTCTTCCAAATAGGTAAAACCTCATCGAGCATCAACTTTTCGGTTCATGTTTCTGCTTCGCAATCTTTGTAAGGTCCCTTTCACTGAGCATGCTTTTCATGGTTTTCATTGAAATTTCTCATCTATATATATATGCGAACATCCCCTCTCCATGCAACAATTCCAAATCATTCTCCTATAGGCACGGATCTAAAGCGTCTTGTTCTTTAACTGGCTTTCTCCATGGCAACTCTCATTTTATTGCTTGGCCTTCTGCTAGTTGCAATATACTCTAGTGTAAGAAACATATACTTCCCACCATCCGATTGATCTTTCAACCTGGCTTTTATATTGTTTGTTCCTGATTCATCTTTCTTATCACTTGTTATATTCTCCATGAAATTGCAGGGTTTTAGAGCTGAAAATGCTTCCACACAATATTGGAAAGAGCATCTTGATCTTCCACACCCACCTCATTGGATCACTGCAAAGGCTTCTCCATTGAAGTTCCATCAAATTACAATGTTTATGAAACTCATGGAGGAAAATGAGCTAGCTTCTCACCTACGTTCATTCTGCCAGGACGCAAATCTTGCTTGTTCTACAAACGCACTGGTGAAGAAGACCATGATGGACACAATCCTACCACCAATGCCACCAATATACCAGTGGAATGATCTCAAACTGAAATATGAAGGTCTTCCAAATGACATACCCTTGTCAATTGCAAGCCAAGGGGGATTGCCATTTTTCCGGGAGTCAATGGTGCAAAAAGGGGGTTATATTCATATTCCTGATCTAAGAGACCCATTATCATATAGATCATTCTTGCCACGACCTTTGGCATTAAAATTTCCATTTTCTTTTGCCCAAATTAAGGTGTTGAAGAAGCTTTTCAGTATAGTGGATGAATCAACCATGGATAAGTATATTCAAGGAACCCTTAAGAAATGTGAAGAGAAACCCAATCAAGGTGAGCAATGCACCTGTGCCACTTCTGCTGAAGATCTCACTGATTTCATCGTCGATAATTTAGGGCGTCATGTACTTATATGGAGTACTGAAAGCATTGAAGGATCTTATAAGAATGTCACGATCGGAGCTATAAAATTAGTCTATGGAAACCTATCTGAACCACCTGCATTATGCCATAGCCAGCCATTCCCATTTCAAGTCTATTATTGCCACATTCTACAAAAAGTGAAAGTATATGCAGTCGATTTACATGTTAAAAATCGAGTAAATCATGCAATCATGGCATGCCACTATAATACATCAACTTGGAATCCAAAACATCTTGCTTTTACACTTCTGGGTTTTGGCCCAGGCCTAATTGAAGTCTGCCATTGGATAAATATGAATGGAATTGTTTGGACAAAAACTTCAGGTTGAACATGATATAAAGATGCTGCAATTATTTCCTAGTCCTGGTTTTTCTTTCTTTCCTTTTCTTTTCTTCCTTTTTTTTTCCAAAACAATTAATGTAATTTTGTAAAGTTTTTTTCTTTGAATTAAAATACCTAAAGTTTACTTAGCTCTTGCATTCTACAACAACATAGTTAGATTTTTAAGATCAAATTACAATTGACAAATAACTTCTCTTTCAAATTCACAATCCATTTTTCTCTCTTTCCTAAGACTTTGCTCTAGCCTAGAGAGATTCAAACTCTTGACCTCATACCATGAAGCGTTGGTCTGTGCCTGCTGAACCAATCACATGGGGCTAATCTCTCTCAATCTTATGAGGTCCTCTTTTTCCTCTCTTCTTTCTCTTTTCGATCAGTTCTCTTCTTTTTTTCCCCTTCTTTCAATTTTTTTACCCCAATTTTTTTTCCTACTCATTTTTGGGAAAATTTTCAGGGACACCCCAAGATAATTTGTATAAAGCATAGACCCCCAAAACTATACAAAATTAACGATCACCTTTTTGTTCTGCTAGAAGCACTGATTAGTTATGGGAAATGATGAATATATTTTTACTGTATTATTTTAATCTTATAATATAAAATGTAGAACACATTAGAAGAAACTCATGGAGGAAAAAAGTAGATAAAATTTAGAATTCTATTTTGTTAGGGACAACATTATAAAATCATAAGAGATTATGGGCAATTTAGGAAATTTGAAATTAGCTAACCATGACTTAGCAAGATCTGCTAAGGGAGTGTATTTTTAAGAGATATTTTGGAGAGATTTTTTTAAGAGATATTTTGAAACTTGAAATTCCATCTCTGCAACCTTCACAACCAACAATAGAAAAGTCAGATTTTGACAAAATTGACAGTTCAAATGTGAGAACTCAAATGTTGGAAACAAATGTTGTATTTTGCTCTTACGGAAGCTGGGATAGCATTTGTGTGAAATCCCCCGGATTTCTACCCCTTTAACCAGTGGTTTCAAGACTGAAAATCCGGGCCTCGAGTCAGCGACAACTGTGGGTCATTCAAGTCAAACCCAAAGGATTGAAAATGGAACCAATGTTGGTGGATGACCCTTATGATGACTTAACAACTCTCCTAAAGTTTAAGTGAAGAGAGAAGATTAATCATGATGGTGTAAAAAGGGTGATTTTGGAACATCCGTAGATCGGTGATGGAGAATCCAATTGATGTGAATAAGGTATCAAATTGAAGATTGTCGAAAGACCTTTTCAACGAGCCAAAAGTCATTGAAATCGGAGTTCATTTTGGGGTCCAACCATGAGCCGTAAGCTTGGGCCGTTTGGGTAAACCAACCCCCATCACATTTTCTATTTGGGGGCAAAATTGGAATTTTGGGTTTTTAAGTCCTATTATAAGTTATAACTCATCTGTAAACGCATTTTTGGCGGCTAGAACAAGGTGGAGGTTTTGGGAAGAGGAGAAAGGAAGGAGAAGAGTATTTCAAATCCAATCAAAGGTGCTCTGTGACTCGAATCATTGCGGGAACGTTGAAGGAAGTGAGAATTCTTAAACCCTTCTCTTTAATTATAGTTGGTAGGAGTTTTATCTTCTCTTCTTTCGTGGAGATCTTGAAAGGGAAGCATGTTAGGTTCTTTGGATGCCTTTATTTTCTTGTATTAATGTTTCCCTTGAGTATGAAAGCAATGGTGTGATCCCTTGCTAAGGTTGACTCATTTTGACTCTCCGGGTCACCCACGGGTGATTTAGGAGAGCCAAATTTGGAGTTCTTTTATCTGAGTCAAATTAGATCAAATTGAAGGTAACAGTAGGATCCTTTTACTGCAACTTAGACTTTCCCAAAGTTTTGTTTCGATATAAACTTCGAATTGGTAGCGAATTAGAGACCATTCATTAGTAAGGTTGAGAACTACCCTTTTGTAAAGTAGTGGTGAGACTTTGGATTTTCGTGGGAAGATTTTGAGATATCCTTTGAAACCCAAAAATTAACTCCTATTTTTATTTTGTTAATCCTCTTGCATGAATAGGTTTATATATATATTTAGTCATCAACTTGTGGGAAGGAATTACTGAACTTTGGAGAAAGGATCAAAGTAAAAGGTGAGGAATATCTTAACCTTATCTTGCATGTTTAATTATGTTAATTAATTTTTATTATTAATATCTTGACTTGCTTTAGTATTATCTTGTGATTATGTCTTCTATTTTTTAATATCTTTGATGAGAATGTATGAGATGGATGAGATTGAATGGATTGAGTTTTTCTTGTTGAATCCTAAATTATTGATATGAAAATATATGGATGATGTTGAATTAAATTATTCCTTTTATTTTATGTTGCTTACTGGGGTTGTGGTTCACCCATTGCCCTAATGACATTATGTGATTGCTTAGATTATGGTTGGGAATGGGGAATGCCCTTTTGGCATTTCTGTCGTAGGATACCAGAGGAAGCGGTATGGGATGCATTCCTATGGTGCCCTTGGCGCTTTCTCTGATTACTGGTTAACATATCTAGGGCATGTCTAGAAGTGTTTGGTTATGTGACCTCATGAGTACTACTACCCTTCGGCAATGGTATTGAAGCCGGTTAACCTGTTATGTTAGTGGCTGGGTCCTGTGTGCCAAGCAGACCCACTATCATCATAGAGAGGTATGGTTGCACATAATAGATAAGGGCTCATCGGCGCTCAAGACCGGTAACCAACCCTTGAGAGGACATGGAGAGCATCATGTCCATTATATGTGGATGACCACAGGGTTAAGGAATAGGATCCAATAGATGCCTCCCATTGAGGATTTCATTCATAGGTGGAAAGTATCGAACCAACAAGGCACTAGGCATGAGGGGAGATATTGGATACTGAACTGAGTTGGTTGGTGCCATAGGGGAAGTATCTATAGCACATGTAGTACGAGACTGTACGACTTTGCATTGGGCCTAAGATTATCCTTGACACACGCCAGATCTTATACCAATGGTGATGTGAGAGAGTGGTGACCTAATCCCCAACTATGGCTTGACAGGGCTTTACCCAACAACCGCGGAGAACCCAACTAACGTGCTTGAGTGCCGTGAGAGAAGAGTGATGAGACCGCCCAAAGAAGACTGGTGTGTGACTTAATGCGTGTCTACTATAGAAACTTCATGATAGAGTTAGGAGCATAATCATTCATATATTATATCATTGTCATTAATTACATTATCGATATTCATGTTATATGTGTGGTGTGAAATCTTGTGAATAAATGCATGGTATGATGTTGAGTTGACCTCACTGAGTTCTGTTGAACTTATTCCTTTTTATATGTCTTTTTTTATTAGATTATACTGCAGGTTATGAGGACTTCTTCCAAATGGAGGATTCGTTGCCGACATATCTTCTTGAAGGAGTGACCGAAGAAGAAGTGGACGCGTATGAAGCTTCATATCAGTGTTAAGACTGTTATTATGGAATTGGATTCCATTAGAGAAATAGTTTGGTTTACTTTCCGTTGCGAATAAAACTATCCTCTTTTCTTTTCAAAACTCTGATGTTATACCTTTTGATTTGAAGTAATGGATGATAGTAACCATTATTTCGGTTTTGATAATTTTATATATGAAACTTGATTTATTCTGGTCCATTTGATTTTGCTATATCATGTATTGTGTGGAATTGTCATTGAACCTAGATCTTGCGGTGTATCACCCCCACGGATATTCGGGTATGACCGGATCCGGTTAGGTGGGATGTGACAATTTGTTCTGAATTATCGGTCTTAAGCTTCTATGAGCCCAACCTTACCAATGAATGGCCCCCAGTATGGTTGTGTCCCCTCGCGGGTTGGTTACTAGTCTTGAGCACCACCACCTCACACTACTACCATAGGTCACTTGGCCTCAATACCCCCGCCAATAGGGTAATGACATGTTGGCTGTTACCTAACCATGTTTATCTAGACAAGGCTAGGGAGAATACTTTATAACACGAGCTTGATCATTTGCTCAAATGTGAAGAAAATTTCTAGCAACAGAAATATAGAGTGGAATGGCTGAAAGATGTGGAAAGAATACTAAATTCTTTCATGTTCAAGCAATTACAAGAAGAAGACGTAATCGGGTGCTGAAACTAAAAATTGTGATGGTGAATGGAATGCAAATGAGGATATTTATGAATTGTTTGAGGATTACTATGAAGAATTATTCACTTCTATGGAAGTGGAAAACCAACACTTAGAAGAGGCATTGAAGTGTGTGCTACCTGGTGTCCAAATTTCAAAATGCTCAACTAACATCCATACCATTTTTAGAAGAGATTAAGATAGCTTTGTGTGAATGTGTGAAATCCCCTAGATTTCTAACCCTAAACCCATGGTTTTAGGACTGTGAACCTGGAACACAAGTCGGCAACAATTGTGGGCCATTCGAGTCGAACCTAAATATTTGGAAGTGGACCCAATGCTAGTAGATGAGCCTTGTGATGACTCAACTTCTCTCCTAGGGTTTAAGAGGAGAGATAAGGTCAATCACGATCGTGTTAAAAAATGATTTTGGCACGTCCGGAAACCGGCGATGGAGAATCCAATCGATAGGTAAATATACCCAAACGAAGATAATTGAAAGACCTTTCATACAAGCCAAAAACCACTGGAATTGGACCTTGGTTGGGGGGACAACCAAGGGCCGGCAATAGGACCGATCAATAGGTCTGGACCAACAGCCGCTCCCCAATGTCGGGGCTGTAACAACCCCAATATTTCTAACACGGGATCCATATTGCAGGTTCGAGTACCGGAAGATCCAACCAGAATAAATTGTGGAGTATTCGGATTGAAGTCCAAGATCCATACCCTAAGCCCATGGATCTGGATTCCACCAATGAAGAACCTGCCTTACTGGGAATCCAAAGAATAACCCGTAGAAACCCTGATGGACTGGAAAAGTGGATCACTAGTTAGAGTCAAGATGTGATTGAAGATGTCTGGGATCAAGGTAAGAACACTCCCCACATGTTGTTTAGGGTTTGGTTAGAGTTGGGGATCAACCACTTGAGCAAAGCACCCAAGTACTGAAAAGTGCTAGGGGGCAGTTGCTTAAGGCGGTTGATTGATCATCAACCAACCGCCCCAAGTGACCGCCCATGTCTGCTTACGAGAATTAAACCCTATTTTGCTCTAGTCGCAACCTCGACCTTTTTACTCATTATTATATTCGTGGAGGCTGCTATGGACAGTTAGGAGTCAAAGAACATGTGGTGGAAGGTGAAGGAAGCATGATTTGCGAGGTAGATCCAATCCCTTGTCAGTTTAACGAATCAATTGGAGGTAAGTCGATCTCACACCCTCTATATCATTTCCTCATCTCTTTGAATGGTGTGGATCCACCCACCTTGATTGGTGGTAAGTTATTTGTGATGGTTATATCCTCCCATCGGTAATCTTGATTGAATCATATCCGTAAACAAATCCTTGCATCTGAATATTAGATTGATCTGATTAAAGGAGATGATGTGGTAATTGAATCATTATAATTTTAGGGTTTTGGTTTGTGCTTGTGATGTAGGCTCCTTAAGGACAAATTTTGGATTTAGATCATCCCAAAATCATATTAAATTGAGAGATCAAAAGTTAAAATTTCAAACTTGGAAGTAGTCTAGAACTGGGGAGGTCACTTAGGGTGGTCGCTTGCCCAACCAACCGTCCCAAGCAACCGGCTGGGTCACAGTAGCTAAGTCAATTCAGTTGTTGCTCTACTTTGACTCATGTCTTTAATATATTTTTATAACTCTATTCTAGGTAGTCTTTGAAGTTCTGTGGACTTTCTAATTGTGAGGTTTGATTGCAATTACAATAGTTTTTACGCTTCTACAGGTAAGGTTCTTACATATATGCACTGACATAATCTATGATGAAGTATTATATCTTTGAATGCATTTGTAATCTTGCAACTTGTTGTAATAGTAGGTTCATATGAATTATGATTAATTATGTCTTGTGAATAATTATGAGATGTACTTAAATTGCTATGTGATGTTAGATGTCTAATTATGTGATGATGATTGTTGATGTGATGTGACTATGGTAGAGGGTATCCAGATTGGGTATCCATTGCTTGGGATATCAGGGATTTTGGTATGGGATACTGCCTACTAATGCCCCCAGCACAATCATGGTTGCTGGATGACATACCTAGGAAGTCTAGATTACATGGCTAGGTAACCATACATGCTACTACCCTTTCGATAGGGATACTGAAGCCGAATGACCCGTGATGATGGTGATGTGACTTTGTCTCATCCTACAATTGTTGCCAGTCCGTGCAGAGAGTCAGTGGTCCACTGTTAATCATACTTGGTAGGATTGCATATGTTAGGGTTGGGCTCATGGGCGTCCAATGAGCAGCTGGGAGTCATGAGGGGACATGAGAGTATCCACCCCAACAATATGTGGATGACCATAGGGTTAGGGAATGGAGTCCAATAGAGGTAGCTAGTCCGTGAGGATTCTCATTCCTAGGTAGAGAAGAATACTGAACCGAGTTGGTCGGTGCAATAGGGGAAATATATGGACTACATGTAGTAAGTCATTGTATGACCTTGCATTGGATTAGAAACCTTGACTTGCGACAATACTCATGCCAATGGTCGTGGTGAGAGAGTGTGGACCTAAACCCCAACCATGGTAGATTGATGAGAACTGAACCCCTTGCCATGGATCCCAACAGAGGTAACCAGTCCATGAGGGATCAAAGTGACTGGATCTACCCAGAGGAGGGCATGTCTGCCATATTAGAGACTCACATAGTTAGATTTGCAGTTGCATCCATATACTTGCATATCATTCTTTATATATGTACTTACCCTAATACATTGTCGATATGTATGTGAGATGTGTTTCCTTACTAAGTTCATCAGAGCTCATTCTTTTTTGTGTGTTGAATTATATTATGAAGATGGGTATATTGGATCAGGAGAAATTTCGTGTGACTGAAATGACTCCTGTGAAGAAGCTATGGCGGCGCCAATGGGTGACGAAGATATATGTTGTGAAGCCACTTGCGGATGCCTAGAGTGTGCTTATAGCAACCATTGATGGCAAGAGGAGACAGATCGCTCGACATTTGGAGAAGTCAATAGAGGAAAGCTAGATGACTCTCTTCATTGCTAAATTAGAAGAAAATACCCTTGCTCACAAAAGAACACAAAGAAACATTTAGAATTTATTAAACTTTTGCTTCTGCTAAACTCGATCAATTTTGGGAACATATTACATTATTCCTTTTTTCTTTGATTCGTTTCCTTTGGAGTATTTGGACTCTTGTAATTCCTTTCATTGAATTATTTGAATTTATTCTTTCTCTTGATTATTATTGTGTGCATTTATTATCATTGATGGGTAAACCGTGGATCTTGTGACGGATTGCACCCACAGGTTGTCAGGCAGACCAATACCGGCGAGTGGGGTGTGATAGGGGCATATTCGAGAATTTGTGTATGAAAACCCTATTTTTAAGCTCCTACTCACCTCTACACGCATTACTATGAAGAAACTTGGATTCCATCCACGAGAAGACACGCCGAGACCCGAATCTTAGCGGAGTCATTGGAAAAGGTAAGAGTTCTTCAAACCCTCTTCTTTAAACCTATGTTCATGGGGTCTTCTTCACAATATTGCTAGTTTTCAGTAGTTGGGGCATATTAGATGTAATGAATGCTAGTATTTATTAGTATTATGTTTCTCTTTAGTTTCTTAGTAGTTTGTGTAAATTGTTGCAAACGATTTCGCATTTTGACTCTCTAAGACGCCCACAGGCGATTTAGAGAGCCAAATTTGGGGCTTTTCGATTTGGAGCAAATTGGGACAAATTGATTATACCTCTAGGACCATATTATTTTTAATTAGAAAGTTCCTAAAGTTTCGTTTCGATCCGACTTTGAATCGGTTGTGAAATAATGTTCTTTTCACCAAAACTAGGTTAAGAACGGCGGGTTTGACACCATATGACAGATTGGGTTTGTGTGGTAGGATTTTAGACCTCTTTTGAAACCCAATTGGTTTTTAATTAATATCTATTAAATCTCTTATGTGATTAGGATTATTTTGAGTATAATCACCAACTCTCAAGAGTGAATTTGTGACTTTGAAGAGAAAAATCAAATTGGAAGGTGAGGAATAAACTAACCATGTCTTGCATGTTTAAGTATTGTTAATTTCATTCTATTAGTGATGTAATTTTCTTTCATTGTTATCTATCATGATATGCTTGTGTGTGACTTTGCGCAAACGAAGGTAAGATTATATGGTTGTGTAATATGTCTTCTTTTGAATCTTAAACTATCGATATGAGAATGATATGAGATCATATGTGAATGAATGATGATTGGATGAGATTATTCTCTTATCCTAATTTACCAGCTAGGGTTGTGGGTTCGCCCATTACCATAGTGACCTCATGAAGATATCCAAACTTAGGTTCATGAATATTGGGTGTCTAGAAGTGTTGGGCTAGGTATCCCTATGAGTTCTACTACCATTCCGGTAGGGGTATTGAAGCCGTTAACCCGTGATGTCAGTGGTTGGGTCCTGTGTGTCAAACAGGCCCACTATCATCATAGATTGCTACGGTTGCATGTAATAGATAAGGGCTCCTAGGCGCTCAAGACCAATAACCAACCCGTGAGAGGACATGTAGAATATCATTTCCATTATATGTGGATGACCATTGGGTTAAGGAATGGGATCCAACAGATGCCTCCGATTGATGATACCATTCATAGGTGGGAAGGTTATCGAACCAAAAGGGCACTAGGCATGAGGGGAGATATCCGAACCATATGTAGTACGAAACCATATAACCTTGCATTGGGCTTAGAGTTATCCCTAACACACGCTAAATCTCATACCAAATGGTGATGTGAGAGAGTGGTGACTTATACCCCAACCACGGCTTGACAAACTTTACCCAATTGCCGCGGAGAATCCAATAGACGTCTCTTGTTGAGGGAGAGTGATTGAGACCGCCCAAAGGAGATTGGTGTTTCACTTAATGCGTGTCGACCATAGAGACCTCACAGTAGAGTTAGGAGCATCATATTATAAACATGCATCACTTTACTTATGTTATGATTTACTTTGTCACTTGTGAATATGATGTGGAAATCATGGTTGAATGCATGACATGAATGTTTAGTTGACCACACTGAGTTCTGTGAGCTCATTCCTTTTATATCTGTATGTTCTTTAAATTTCTCTATAGGGTATGAAGATTACACCCCAATGGAGGAGCCATTGCCGGAAGATTATCAGGATGGGGCATTTGGGGAAGAGGTGGAGGCGCATGATGCTTCATGTCAGGATTGCTCCTATCGAGCCCCCTACCAATAGAGTGTTCTTCAGGATTTAGTTTTCCTTTCCATTTGCACTTGGATAGTTAATTTGATTCGCTTTAATCATGGATGATTGTAAACCTTAACATTTTTAGACTTTATGATTTGACAATTGAACTTGATTTATTCTTGTCCTTTTGATTTGCTATATCATATGTTGTATTGAATTGTCACTAAACCGAGATCCTATAGTGTATCACCCCCATGGGTATTTAGGTATGACCGGATCCTGCAGGGAGGGGGGTTGTGACAAATGGTGGTATTAAGACCTTGATTCATACAAGTTCTAACTTCTTTATGATGTAGTAGGGGCATCTTGAGACATCAATCCATAAATGATTCTACAAAATAGAAGTGAATAATAGGTGAAAGATAAACTTAGGAGAACTAATATTGACAAGGTGCATAATGAACCTAACTTAAATAAAACACAATAAATATATATGAAACACAAGCCACACAAGTACTATTAAATTAAACAAGCATAAACCACAATAATGTCTATAAAATATTAAAGTGCATAAAAGATGGAAGAACTTATGTTCTAAAATATTACAACCCAATATCAAATAACAGCGTGGACAAACACACATAATAAAGTACATAACATATATCCAAAACATAATAACACTAAGTTAACCTGGGGGAATCAAACGATAGTCAAGAGTGGAACCAAGAACACTAACTCCTAAGTGGAGGTTGTGGTAGGTACTGCTACAAGATAAGATCCCAATGCATGATTTGGTTTTGGACATCCCTCATTCGGTGAACCATCTCCTGCTGTTGAGCGTCAATATTAGTAATCCAGCGACTCATGTAATTCTGATTTTGTTCCACCCTACCTAGGGCTACCAAGAGAGAAGCTCATTGTGCAGGGTAAACAGTAGTAACAGAAGATGTCCTCCTAGGGTAAGAAGACTCACCCTCCTCCATGTAACGCTAAGGTGGCTCGTTCTCGTGGTATCTAGCTCCCTCACCATCAGCCGTCAAAATAGGAGAGTAGCGCCCATCCCGAATGCCCATCTGAGATAAAAGTCTCCTCCCAATATTCTCACCTAAATTCTTCCTCAATTCCTCTGTATCAGTAAGATCCACCCTAAAGTGTCTTAAGATGCAGGTCAAGAGTGTGAAATCCCCCAGATTTCTACCCCTTTAACCCGTGGTTTTAAGACCGTGAACCCGGGCCTCAAGTTGGCGACAACCATGGGTCTTAAGCCCAAAGGATTTGAAATGGAACCAATGTTGGTGGATGACCCTTGTGGTGACTCAACAACTCTCCTAAAGTTTAAGTGAAGAGAGAAGATTAATCACGATGGTGTAAAAGGGTGATTTTGGAACGTCCATAGATCGGCGATGGAGAATCTGATTGACACGAATAAGGTATCAAATCGAAGATCGTCGAAAGACATTTCCATCAAGCCAAAATTCACCGAATTCAGAGTTTGTTTGGTGGTCCAATCATGGACCAGTTGGTTGGGCAGGTTGGGTGAACCGACCCCACCACATTTTCTATTTAGGGGCAAAAACGGGATTTCAGGTTTTTAAAACCTATTTTATGTTTTAACTCATTTGTAACCGCATTCTTTATGCAAGAATGAGTTTGAGGCTGCGGGAAGAGGAGAAACCAAGAAGTAGAGCGGTTCCCATCCTTCCGAAAGTGTTATGTGATTCGAATCTTTGTGAAAACATTAGGAAAGATTAGTTTTCTTTAACCCTTCTCTTTAAACATAGTTTTGTAGGTTTTTCTCTTCTCATCTTTTGTGAGATCTTGAAAAGGAAGAGTATTAGGTATCTTGGATGCCTTTGTTTTCTTGTATTTATGTTTCCCTAGTATGGGAGTAATGGTACATTCTCTTGCAAAAGATTTCGGAATTTGACTCTCCGAGTTGCCCACGAATGATTTAGGAGAGCCAATTTGGGGTTTTTTATATTAAATTGGATCAAATTGAAGGTATCCATAGGATTTTTTTTATTTCCAATTAGACTTTCCCAAAGTTTCGTTTCAATTAGACTTCAAATCGGTGGCGAATTAGAGATCATTCACTATTAAGGTTGAAAACTACCCTTTTCAAACTAATGGTCAAGATTCTATTTTCGTGGGAAGATTTTGGGATATCCTTTGAAACCCAAAGACTTTAATTTGTGATAATTAATTCTCTTGCATGAATAGATTTATATACCGTTAGTCGCCAAACTGTGGGAGTAAATTACTGATATTTGGAGAAAGGAATCTAGTAGAAAGGTGAAGAATATACTTAACCTTATATTACATGTATAATGAAGTTACTTGCTTTAATATTGATATCTTTACATGTATAATATAGCCTTAATGAATTGGGCCATAAAGAAAGGTGCTGAACACCCTGTGAATTCTTTTAACTGGTAGAAGCATGGCAGCTCGGTCGGTGAAAAAATATGAAAAAAATCGATTGAATCTTCCGCTGTTGAGCGTGTTTTCCCTCTTCCTTCCCCTGTTATTCGCCATTTCACTTCTCAGCTCCGGCATTCTTTTAAGCTGTCCGACGGTATCATTTCCCTTTTCACTCTCCACTCTTTCCTCTCCTAAACATTGATATCATTCTGCCCTTAACCCCCTCTCAATTTCAATGTCCTCTACAAGTGGTTCTGTTAGGAATATGCAGGAGCTAATACCGTTTTCTGGAGATCGAAACCCACATTCTAACCCTATACCATCTTCCCCAACACCATCCGAAGACCCTTCAGCTGGAAGCGACAGTGATGAATCTGATGACAATCTCACCCTTGATGCATCTGATGAAGTTAGAATTCAGAAAGTTCAGGAAAATAATTTGGTGGGTTATGTTCTTGAAGGAAGACCGTTCAGATTACAGGCAGTCATTGAAGGTCTCGTTATGGCTTGGAACCCTACTCATAAGGTGGAAGTCACCTCTCTAGAAAATTGACAATTTCTATTTCATTTTCACCATGCTATGGATAAAGATAATGTTCTGCTTGAAGGTCCATGGTCTGTCGCTGGAAACTTGTTGATATTACAACCATGGAATAGCCATAGAAACTTTGATTTCTCAGTATGCAAGTTATGGGTTCAATTACATCAATTCCCTGTGGAACTTCAAGATCCTACGATTATTGGAAAGGCGGTGAAGAAAATTGGTAAACCTCTAAAAATTGTGATGATAGAGGGCTTACAATTTGGTCACAGAGTATGTTATATTCGGGCGAGAGTTTAGGTGAAAATTCTAAAACCTCTCCGGGCAACCATTCATATTACTGGGCAAATGGGAAACCAAGCGATAGTCTCTATAAAGTATGAAAAACTTCCATTATTCTGATGTTTTTGTGCTATGCTTGGCCATGAGGAACGTCGATGTAACAGGGAGTTTGAGATGTTTCAACAGCATCAGCGAGACCATGGTTGCAATAACGCCATGAGATGTATTGAGCTTCCCTCTCCGAAATGCCATCCAGATATTAGAAGCCCTTCTCCTGATATGTGTCTACAACAGAATGCAGTTCAAATCTTCGAAGACACTGAGTTTCTTCCTCCCTACGGTGAATATGATTCCGGTAGTGCTTAGGCTGCTGCAGATTCAGGTGTTAGGTCATCTCCTGCACCTGAAGGAGAACCGTTGGGGACGAAGCACTCTCGTACCCAGTCTGACAATTGCAGGTAGAGACCAGATGGCAGAGACGTGGAGCAGACAAATACGAAAATGGGTATGGCTGCTGGGAACATCAACTATCGTACACAAATGTCAGATCCTTTGGGTAACGTACCTGAATTTCATACCTTTTCAATTAATTCCCTTGATCCGAGAATCAATTTTGCCCTTGTCTTCTCTCCCATGTATTCAACTTCGTCAAACCTTCCATCTCAACTGAATCAAGAGTGGTCCCAACCTAACCACCCTTTACCAGAATTTGTCCCTTCAGGTCCCACTTTATCCATGCCACTTCCCTCACCTGTTTAAGATTTTTTAAACCGATGTCCTGAACACTCAACAATTGTTTTATCCCTTCTCCATCACATGGCCTACTGTAATATTAACCCAAATATATATTGAATCATCAGATGGTATTACTCACCCAACTGTTAAACTAGGATTGGTTGAACCGAAAACTTTTCCAACCCTCTTTTTTAATCTTGAACCAAATCCATCCGGTCCTACCAGTCAGATACCAACTCGATCTACCCTTAACTACACTTACTCATAACCTTTCTCAACTGTTGGACTGTCAATCTCTTATCACTGATATTCCTTTAAATTCTCCCCCTCAATGTCGAAAACCGCCTTCCGTAACCAAAACAGCTTTACGTATCTCAGGTCCATCAAAACCTATACCCAAAGGAAAGAAACCAAGACTCTACAAATGGTTGGTGGATCAAGGGAAAGTTAGCATTGTTGAGATGTTTAATGCTGAGAAGCTTTTTTAATGTCTGGACCCGTGGTGACTGGAGATCAGTCCCCGGGGAGCAATGAAAATCATCAGCTGGAATTGCCGTGGTTTAGGGAACCCACAGGCAATTCGAGCTCTTAAAAATTTCTCCAAGTATGAGAAAGCCAACATACTGTTTCTAATAGAAACAAAAAGCAATGGAAACAGAATGGAGTATATCAAGAGGAAGATAAATTATGATAGAGTTCTGTTGGTGGATTCGGTAGGTGCTTCTGGAGGTTTATCTATTTTGTGGCTAAATAATGTTCAGGTAACGTTATTAAGTTCCAACAACAGGGTTATTGATCTTTAGATTGCATCACAGAATGACAATTTTTTCCTAACATGTGTATATGGAGATCCAGTGAGGGAAAAACGTCAGGTTGTTTGGGACCAAATTACCCGGATAGGAGCTGCTCGTAATTCACCTTGGTTATGTGTAGGGGATTACAATTCTTATCTAGGATGGCATGAAAAGTCTGGAGGGGTCAGAAATGGAGAGAAGAATTTTCAGAATTTCAAAGATATGATTTTCAATTGTCGCTTGGTGGAACTGGAGGTTAAAGGCTGCTTATATACTTGGAACAATAGAAGAGGTGGAGCGGACAATATTCGAATCAAACTAGATCGAGCTTTTGTTAATGTTGAATGGAGAACTGCCCATGAAAATGCAACGGCTATGGTTAAGTCTATACCTTATTCTGATCATAATCCATTATGCATTGATACATGTGGTAGACCTCCCTCTGGTTCACGTCCCTTTCGCTTTGAACCTGCCTGGTTTCAACATCCACAATGTTTGGAAGTCATTGAAGATTCGTGGAAGTTACCACAGATTAACCGGTCCTATCATCATATCAAACAAAAAGGTGAGAATTGCAAATCTGCTCTTAAGAAATGGAATTCTAGTGTATTTTGAATAATTCAAGTGAATATTGCTACATTAAAAAACCAATTACAAGTCATTCAATGTAAAGATGATGGATCATATTCGGAAGAGGAAAAAAATCATTGGACTTTTGGAGGAAGAGATTTTACGGGAGGAAATCCTTTGGCACCAAAAATCCAGGATATCTTGGTTACAAAGTGGGATAAAAACTCCATATTTTTCCATTCTACTACCATTTGCAGGCGGCATAGGAACCGCATTGATAGACTTAAAAATTCTGAAGGGCAATGGACCAATTCGGAGTAGCAGCTGAGAGGGGTATTACTGGAACATTTTAGGAGGCTCTTACTTCACATGGAGTCAATCTAGAGGCTCAAAGGCAAACAATGAACTCAGTGAATTTGGTTGTTACTGATGAGGTAAACAATTTATTATGTAGTATACCTAGTCCCGAGGAAATTTTATCCAACCTGAAAAGTATGGGTCCTTTAAAATCACCTGGACCAGATGGGTATCCCCCATTATTCTTTCAGAAGGCTTGGCCCATTGTGAAGGATGATATCATCCAGTTTGTCTCTAGATTTTTTCAGTTTGGTGTTTTACCTGAGGAGCTGAATTGTACCTATATTTTCCTATTACCCAAGGTGGATAGCCCTGAATTACCGGACCAATTTTGCCCCATAAGCCTTTGTAGTGTGGTGGTGAAAATTGTCTCTAAAATTTGGCAAAAAGGCTAAAAACCCACCTCCCTCATATCATCTCACCTTCCCAATCAGCCTTTGTACCCGACCGTTTCATTTCCGACAATATTTTCATTGCACATGAGTTGTTTCATTACATTTGATGCAGGAAAAAGGGAAAAAAGAAACTATTGTCAATGAAAATAGATATGAGAAAGGCTTATGATTGTTTAGAATGGTCCTATATTGAGGTTACTCTTGCAAAACTGGGCTTTTGTGAGCAGTGGGTAAGCCTAGTAATGACCTTGATCAAATCAGTTTCTTATACTCTACTTGTAAATGGCATTGAAAGTGGGAAGTTTACTCCTTCTCGGGGTATTCTCCAAGGTAACCCATTGTCTCCTTTCATTTTCATTTTGTGTTCACAGGTTCTCAATTCTATTATCGGTGCAGCTAAAAGGGAAACGCTGGTGCATGGTGTGAGGGTGCAAAATCGGACACCTCCTATTTCCCATTTATTGTTTGCTGACGATTGCTTATTATTTGCTAAGGCAAAGCTATCAGAAATTGCTTGTTTGAAGGACTATTTAGACCTTTATTGTGGCACTTCAGGGCAAGAAATTAACTTGGCTAAATCAAGCCTTACCTTCAGCCCTAACTCTCCTAGCCGTATTATGAGGTGGTTTTTGAGAGTCTTGAAGGTGAAGTATGGTGCATGCCCATCGAAATATCTTGGACTCCGCACGGATTTTGGAACTTCTAAGAAAGACATCTTTATGGAATTAGCGGAGAAGTCAACTAAAAGAATTCAAGGATGGAAGTTCCGTTTCTTATCTTCAGCAGGTAGGGAAATTCTTATAAAATATGTGGTGAGTTCGGTCTCTTCCTATACTGCAGCACATTTTTCAATTCCATCATCAATTCATGATAAAATGAGGAAATCAATGTCAGATTTCTTTTGGGGGGAGGTGGAAGGCAAAAGGAAAATGCATTGGATATCATGGTCGCGACTATGTCGATCGAAGGAAAGAGGAGGATTGGGTTTCAGGGAACCAGTTCTTCATAATAAGGCCTTACTTGCTAAAGTAGCATGGCGTTTATGGATTGAACCCACTTCTTTATGGGCCCAATTCATTAAGGCTATTTATTTCCCTAATTCAAACTTTCTGGCAGCCCAAAACAGCACTAATCCTTCATGGGCCTGGAAAAGTTTAATGATAGGAAAAAAAGTTGTCCTTGATGGGCTTATTTGGAAAATTGGTAATGGGCTGAATATAGACATTTGGAATAGCAAATGGGTAAGCACTCTACCTTCTTTCAGCATCAGTACCCCACGACCTAACAACTGTTCAATATCTAAAGTAGCTGATCTATTTGATCCGGTGTCTAGATTGTGGAAGGTGGACTTATTAAGAAGTCTATTCACTGTAGTTGAAGTGTCAGAAATTGTGAAGATTAAATTGAATACCACTTCTATAGAGGATAAACTATATTGGGGAGGAGCCAAAGATGGGAGACTTACAATGAAAAGTGCATATCATTTTCGATCTAATCAAAGGGATGAAGCGGCAGCAAAGAATCCATCCTCATCTAAGATCCATGAGTGGGAGCTGGTGAAACCAACAACTTGGCACATGTTATAGAAGATCAAAACTCTACCAAAAGTTGTGAATGTTTTATGGAGAACATGCGCACAAGGACTTGCAATGGGAGATAGTATGATCAAGAGAAATATGGTTGTGGATCCAAGTTGCAGGCAATGTGGTATGGAGTGTGAATCAGCTGATCCTGTCCTCTTTGAATGTCAATTTGCTCGTGCAGTTTGGTTCGGCAGCAGCCTTTCCTTCCTTGTTCCAAGCAGTGAACCAAAAGTACATTTAATTCTTGAAGATTGGAACAAGAAATGCTTTACTTCCAAGGTACATCGGGCTGAAACCTTCACCTTATTTTCTTTCATTTGCTGGTCCATATGGTTGGCACGCAATGAGATGTTGTTTGGGACTGTTACCCTTTCACCAATGGAAGTAATTAGTAAAGCACAAGCTGCATTTAAAGAGTTCATGGAGGCATCTTCACAGCTGCATAATACACAAGGGCAATCAAATGTTTTCAGTCCGTTTGTGAAGTGGATTCCTCCAATAGCACATCATTTCAAGTTGAACACCGATGTCTCATTTATAGAAGATACTTCGGAGGGATAGGCTTCATCTTACGGGATCACTTGGGCTCTCCCATTTTTGTTGTTACTGACAAGCTGAGTATGAATTCAGATTTGATGGGGGGAAGCATTAGCAATCTGAGATGGCATGTGGAAGCTTATTCAAGATGGTTATGATAATGTCTTCATCGAGACCGATTACTCAAACTTAATGAGTTTTTTGGTGGATTCCAACTCCAACCCCCCTCTAGAAATCCATAGCATCATCGAGGATATTTGGTCTCTAAAGGAAAACTTTGTTCACATTTCTTTTGGGGATGTTTGTAGAGCTGCAAATAGTGTTGCAGATTCTCTATCACGGATTGCCTTGTCCATGGCATGTAGGACAATTTGGCATTGTTCCGACTCTTGGCTCCTGGATCTTTGTAATCAGAATGTCTTGTGTAATCCATGCCCCTCTTTTGAATGAAATTACTCTTTACCAAAAAAATATATTTATTATCTTGTGACTATGTCTTCTATTTTTCAATATCTTTGAATGGTGATATGAGATGGATGAGATTGAATGGATTGAGTTTTACTTGTTGAATCCTAAATTATTGATATAAAAATATATGGATGATATTGAATTAAATTTCTCCTTTTATTTTATGTTGCTTACTAGGGTTGTGGGTTCACCAATTGCCATAATGACCTTATGTGATTGCCTAGATTTTGATTGGGGAATGGGGAATATGCCATTTTGGCGTTTCTGTCATTAGACAGCAGTGGATCTAGTATGGGACGCATTCATATGGTGCCCTAGGCGCTTTCCCTGATTATTGATTGACATACCTAGGGCATGTCTATAAATGTTTGGTTAGGTGACCTCATGAGTACTACTATCCTTTCGGTAGGGGTATTAAAGCCGGATAACTCGTGATGTTAGTGGTTAGGTCCTATGTGCCAAACAGGCCCACTATCCTCATAGAGATGTAGGGTTGCATATAATAAATAAGGGCTCCTAGGCGCTCAAGACCGGTAACCAACCCGTGAGAGGACATGGAGAGCATCATGTCCATTATATGTGGATGACCGTTGGGTTAAGAAATGGGATCCAACAGATGCCTCCCGTTGAGGATTTCATTCATAGGTGAAAAAAGATACTGAACCGAGTTAGTTGGTGTCATAGGGGAAGTATTCGAACCATATGTAGTATGAGATCGTATGACTTTGCATTGGGCCTAGAATTATCCTTGACACGTGCCAGATCTTATATCAATGGTGATATGAGAGAGTGGTGACCTAATCCCCAACCATGGCTTGGCAGGACTTTACTCAACAACCACGGAAAACCCAACAGACGTGTTTGAGTGCCGTGAGGGAAGAGTGACTGAGACCTCCCAAAGAAGACTGGTGTATGACTTAATTCGTGTCTACCATAAAGACTTCATGATAGAGTTAGGAGCATAATATCATAATCACTCATATTTGCAATTAATTACACTATCGATATTCATGTTTTATATATAGTGTGAAATCTTGTGAATGAATGCATGATATGATATTAAGTTGACATCACTGAGTTCTGTTGAACTCATTCCTTTTATATGTCTTTTTCAATTAGAATATACTGCAGGTTATGAGGACTCTTTCCAAGTGGCAGATTCGTCGCCGACAGACTTTCTCGAGGGAGCAACTAAAGAATGTGTAGACTCGCATGGAGCTTCATGCCAGTATTAAGACCATTATTATGGAGTTGGTTTCCATTAGAGAATTATTTTGGTTTTCTTTCAAAACTCTAATGTATAGCTTTTGATTTGAAGTAATGGATGATTGTAACCATTATTTTGGTTTTGATAATTTTATATTTGAAACTTGATTTATTTTTGTCCGTTTGATTTTGCTATATCATATATTGTGCGGAATTATCATTGAACCTAGATCTTACGGTGTATCACCCCCACGAGTATTCGGATATGACCGGATCCGGCTGGATGGAGTATTCTGAAATCCGTCTCTCTTTTGGGTGGGTTTTAAGTTTGATATGCAAATGAAGCACTTCTGGATTGAATAAATATTTATTTAATTTAAACAAACTTAGTACATTCAATTACACATTCATACTTAGTACTTCTAATTGTCCCTTACCGATAATAGAATGATTATTTGATCTTTGATTCATGCTCAATTTTTATGATAGTCTATATTAACTACTAGTGATAATACAATGATTCAAACAATATTTAATATAAAACTATAAAACAGGTTGTAAAATGGTTTGTAAAGGGTTGCGATTTAGATTTGGACTCTACGAGCTCTGCTACCCTCAGCCTAAACATAACCCATTAAGGTTCGGTTTGAGGCAATTCACGCTATAACAAGGCAGTGTGTTTCAATTTTAACGATTCAAGCTGCAAATTGACATCCTTACAGCGTCGGGGAGAAGATACAACAATTAACAGAATCCACAAAAGATCAGCTGCTGTGAGTTAGTCAATGAATGCTTCCAATATGTGATCGTATTACCATCGCTCTGTCAGACCTTAACGTTACATCTGCTCCTTTTTTCACTCTTTTTCTTTTATACATTTTTCTCATTTACTCTCCCTACCTCCACGTATCTCTATTCGCTTTTTTTTTTTTTTCCTCAGCTTTTCCACCCATTTCAGACTTTTTTCCTCTACTTCTCTTCCATTTCTTCCATATACACGTACAAAAATGAAGATTATGAATTATGACAATGGGTCAAGGACTTTGATTGTGTCAAGAAAAAGAGGAGAGAAGAAGAAGAAGCCCAAATGGTCAGACCAGTCAATGGCCTAAGGATATGAGCTGAATCAACCCATGACTTTCATGGGCTATTAAAATCATCCCATATGTTATGATCTTCAAGGGCTAGACATAAGCCCTAGTATAATCTAATATGAACGGAAACTTGAAAAAATTCATTGAAGCCAATAAGACATAAGCCCAAGTATAATCTTATATGAATGGAAACTTGAAAAATTCATCAAAGCCAATAAAAGAGGCCGTAATTAGAAAATAAGGAAACCATTGTCAAGAGTTAGGTAGTGATTTAGTCAAAATTAAGTGGGTGCTAGCTAGTGTGCTGGTGCATTTAACATCTATGTCATTATATTGGCTATATAAAGAAACTTAAACAAGAGAGTTGGGTACCTCACTCATCAAATGAAATCAATGGTTGGTTTGCAAGCCATTCTTCTTTATGGAAAAACCTTATGATTGATCAAGGTAGGTTGGTGTTTGATCCAATTGATTTACCTTGTGGCATGAAGCCAATGTGTTACTTTGTTCCCCTTATTGCTTTCCTTCCTGTCATATTGTTCCCCCTCACTTCTCCATCTAGCAACAAGCCTATCTAATTATTAATCTTCTATTTAGAGTATGAGTTCTAGATTTGATAGATTAATATAAGACAAAGTTCAAACATGAAACAAAACTGAAAACCTAGAGTGATGTCACAATGGCAAACTTAGAATAACACTAGAACAATAGGGACACAACTATACTTCAAAGCAAGGGTAGGACTATTAATTAGAATTAAGCTAGGCTGAAGTAAACTAATTAAGATACATACCCTGAGAATCTAAAAACTAGTGCAGGGGCAAATCTAATGAGTAACCAATAATGTAGATAAACTTATTATTAGATGGAGAAGAGGGAATAATATGTCAGAAATAAAAGAGCCATAAGGATAACAAAATAACACCCGAGCTTTACACCACAAGGCAGATCAATTGGATAGAACACCAACCTACCTTGAGTAAACATAAGATCCCTTCATAAAGAAAAATGACTTGGAAAGCAACTATTGATTACAATTGATGACTGAGGTACTCCTCCCTCTTACATAAATCCCTTTATATAGCCAATCTAAAGGCATAAAAACTAAATACACAAACAAATACTAGCTAACACCCAATATTGACTCAATCACTACCTCACAAAGGAAAGCTCCATTTGACAATGGGTTCCGTATTTTCAAACTACAGCCCCTTTTATTGATTTTGATGAACTTCTCAAAGTTCCCATTCACACTAACCTACACGTGGACTTAGGTCTAACCCATGAAGATCATATGTGGGCTGACTTTGGCCCACCAAAATAGTCCTAGCCCATCAAAGCCAAGGACTGATTTGGGTTTTTTTTTTTTCTAGCATGTATTCAAGCCTACATCAGCAAGTCACTATGAAACAGGAGGAAACATTAATGCTAAACATTCTATGAGTGCATTTTTTTTTATTCTCCATTTTCCTTTTCACATAATTTGTATGTTTGTTTAATCATGGTTATTGTGCATTATTCAAACTTAGTGTATTATGCTTTACTAATACTTGTTTATATTATGATGTTCTCTATTATTCACTTCTAAGAAGACTGGGTCACTTTTGGATCTATGACTCAACTGTGTTCTATGGTTATGATTATCCGAAAACTTTGGGATCTAATACCACTCTGTAACATCCCCAAACCGGTACCCTAACCGCAATACTCGAAGGTGTGATCCACAAGCCCCATGGTCAAATTTAGGGCGATCATTTACCCACATTGTACAACAACACTATCACGAGCAACGAATAATCAAAGTGTAAATATAATAAGAAACTAATCAAAGAATGATCTCAAAATAAATCTCAAAGTATAGTCACAGTATAATCAAAGTCCGGAATAAAATGAGAGCAATTAAAGATCAAATATAGAGTATACCAGAAAATAACTCTATATAGGTCAAAAGCAGAAGAGTACATCAAAACTCTAAAGTAACTCTAAGCTATTACAACTGGATAAAAGTATAAAGAATAAAGACTAAGGAGTCAAAAATCAATCTAAGTCTAATCATACATCTCCTTCAACTCAAGTAAAGTATGATGGTATTCATATACTCTCATATCCAAAAATGGATGCACTAGCTCCAAGATAGGACTAATCCTGGTACGCTTCACAACCGCACTAGGAATATTCACCATTATCTTCATAACAACCAACACCTTGCATAGAGTACCAGTCACTCGCCGTGGCTTCGTATCTTGGTTCTCGAAGTTATCAGTACCTGCAATAGATTCTAAAAGCATAACCCCTGAAGGGTGAGCTCAACATAACTAAGCAAGTAGTTCAATCACAATAAAGAGCTACAAGTAGTTCAGAACAAACATAATGCAACGATATGAAACAATGAATGCAAGTATGCTTCTAACTCTATATATGTTGGTCTCTCGTGACAGACACACATTAAGATAGAACAACCATACTCCTCTGGGTAGGTTTCATTCACTCTTCCCTCATGGCTCTAAAGCATGTTTTTTTTGGTTCTCTGCAGTAATTGGATCATGCATCCTTCTCAGACAACCCATGGCTGGGGTTTTGATCAACACTATTACTCACCACCAATTGTATGAGTATTGGAGCATGTTAGGGTTATTCCTATCCCAATGTAAGTCATCTACTAAGTCACATCTACTTGAAGTCGGATACCTTCATTCTGTGCACTGGACAGTCCATTTCTGTATGATAGCCTCCCTTCTGTGCCTAGGCAGTCCGTTCCGGTATCGAACTCCTTAGAGTCACCGTCTCCATCTCGGATACATAGACTCTTAATCCTATTAGTCATCCACATACAATAAACGGGAAGCTCTCATTTCCTCTCATGGGTCGGTTACCGGTCTTTTACCGGTCTTGAGGGCCCATGAGCCCAGGCTTATCATATGCATCCCTACCAATGAATGACCCCCACAATGTGGTTTACATCCTCTCATGGGTTGATTACTGGTCTTGAGAAATCCCCATTGCTGCCATGGGTCACTCGGCCTCAATACCCCTTTTAAGAGGATAAGAGATGACAGGGTTTCCTAGCCAAATATATTTTAACAAAACCTAGGTATGTCAACCAGTAGAGACCAAATGGACATCTGTCTCGTACGAGACGACACTCAGTCTAGACAAAAAGGAAATCCGTTTTCTACATTAACGAACCCAAAACTCCCACAAAGACAGGATTCATGATTTCGTCATCTCAAATAAAAAATTTCATGAAAGAATCTAAGAAACATAATATTAATTAAAAAAAATTCATGGATTAACAATTCATGCACATTATTATGATCCTCCCATTTGGATTCAATAAAAAATCAAATCAACAGATGATTTAGGATTTCAATTAAACCCTGGATCCTCCCATTGGATCCAATCCAAAATAAATTCAACAGAACACCTAGTTAATCAAACGATAAAAATAAAGAATTATTATAGAAAATGACACTGATGCCAATTGTTGGATCCATAATGATTTATATTATTCCTATAATAATTAAAGCATGTATAATATATACAATCAATGGAAGCGTAGATGAATAAATACCTTTAGTGTTCTCGTTGTAGGTTCACATTTCTTTCATTTCCTTGAATGTTTCAGAGCCTTTCACTCTTTGGAATCATTCGCTTGAGTGTATGTGGAACAACCTCAAACCCAAATATTGTATGTAATGGCTACGGGGACCCAATAAGTTATTTATAATATAAAACCCTAACCTTAACCACTTCAAGGTCAGTAATACCCTGACTAAATACCCTTAATGAATATTTGCCCAAATAATGGATCAGTGTTAAGCCCACAACCCAACACTCTATGTCATCTTCTTGGCTTTCACTGTGATTACTATCTGCGGAGGCTTCTTGTTAGTTGCTTCTTAGCTCATTCGTTTTGACTTTCTTGTTGAAGCCGAGCATTAGCAGACTTTGAGCTTCCATTAAGGTTTCTCCTTCAAAATGGCTTCCCTTCCTATATTTTCTATTCCATATGTCGATGTTGGTGATTTCTCTTGTCCATTAACAGGTACTGTCTGGGCGAATACCCTCGACAGCAACCTCAGTTACAGGACCTGTATGGAGCCACTCCTTGTGCAATGTGGGTATCATCCCAAGCTCTTGGTTCTTTGACGAATTTCCCTCGTTATGAGCAACAGCAAGCTTCATAAAGGGCAAGAACCAAATTTTTGTGTAAAAAGACATTTGATGGTACATGCAAGAAAAATGTCGTTAATTATTTGGTTGAACCTCTATATATGGCTGTCTTTTGATTTGATTTGCTTCGAGTACCATTGATGATGCCGAGTTGGAGAAACCATTCTAATTTTATTTTTCAAAATTAGTTATCTAAAAATACTTGGATATTAATCCTACAAAACGCTTCATTGTTTTGTATAGTAAAAGGTTGAACTCCCACATTTTCTTTTTTTCGGCATCTCCAGACATACATTTGATAGCTGACCAAATCTTTCATTTTGGCTATTTACACGGAGAGAAGAGTATTAAAGAAGGAAAAGGAACTTGTGGTTGGGTCGCAAGTATACCATGTATCTGCACCTGTTGAAACATACAGATGATACGGACTCAATATCGACCACCACTTTCCTATTATTCAGGAAGTCAGGAGTTACGAGTCCAAGTAAAATCCTTATTATCAACACGGAACCCTCCCTTTTCTCATAGATAACTAATCTGGATCTTGGAGTATTTTCTTTTGGTTGGTCGACAAAGTGCAGGCAAGAACTTAGACATTTGTATGTAGAAGCACGGGGTAATGTGGAACTCTTCATAAGGTGCCTCTCTCTCTCTCTCTCTTGTTCTTCTTTATCTCTCAGAAACCGTGTGGGATTCGAGCTGCTAGACCAGGCTATTTTATGAAATTCATTCTAATTTTCCTGTAGGGCACCTGAATGTAATCTACTTACCATGGATTTCCAATTGTTTTCCTGCAATCATATACAAATGGTTCTCATACAAGAGCCTGGTCATGACTCAGAAAATTCTCAAGGTCTTGTTATCTTGAGCAGGATTGAGGTTTTATAGTGTCAAGCGATCCAGAATAAAGTTTTTAAGAAAATGTTTCATGAGATATTGAAGTAAACAGTAGGTGACCACCAGAAAAATGTTGAAACTTTCCATGAATGAAAAACCTAGTTGTCACCTAAGCTTATTATGAAAATGCTTTGATTTAATTTCATGAGCAAATTATATAGCCCCCTGAGTTTGCAAACTATTACATATATGTCCTTTTAAATGTATTATATTACAAATGTCCTTTTGTTTCTAATACCATTAGTTTTAAAATGAAAGAAGCATATTTATTCTTTCTGAATCAGTCATGGTTGTTCTTCACCCTTCACTCTTCTTTTTCTTTTTTTTTTCCTTTTTTTTTTTTTTTTTTTTTTTTTTTTTTTTTTTTTTGTTGCTAAAAAAGGGGGGAAATTGCATTAAGAAAACTTATATTTGCAAAAGATTGATCCTTACCTTCTTTCTCTCATCCTTTAATTCTATATATATATATATATAATTGGGGGAGGGGGTTTAAAGGGTCATTTGTATTAAAAGCAAAAAATACTACAACAATCGGAGTCTGAACCTAAGACATCTAGAAGTGTCTAAATGTAGTTCACCCCCTATAGTTGCTATCCACGGAGAATTGATCTCAGAATTCCTTTGCCTGGCTGCACAATGTGCCAAAAAATCAACAGCCCTATTGGTCTCTCTCTATCTCAATGAGTAATCTTCCATTCAATGGTTGAAAGGAAAGACTGAAGGCCTCTCCACGCTGGAGTATGATCCACAGAATTTTCCTTTGTTGTATTAGCACAACCATAACCACTGAATCACATTCAATTCACATCTTCTGAACCTCCAACCTTTTCGCCCATCCTACACTATGAATGAAAAGCCTGCATTTCAGCAACAAAGTCGGATCTCATGCCCAAGAAAAGTCTGAAATTAAGTATCACTCTAGCAGAGTCACCAGCCTTTGCTCTACGCCTCTACTAGGATTACCCAAAGAACTACATTAATATTAAGCTTCACCCAACCAGCACGTGGTGGCAGCCAAAAAACTCTTGGGGACAAGACATGCACTTGATGTTAAGGGATAGCCTTACCGCTCTGGATTGGGCGTACACCTCTTGCCTAAGCTTTCTTCCCTCAATAAAATTTTCTATTTTAGCAAGATCAAATAAAATTTGCCTCAAAACCCAATCTTCTGAGAGACCAACTTCTTCATATTTGCATTTATTTCGGACCATTTAGGTGTAGCAGATGAGTAGGAAACACCCCTTTAGCCACGCATCCCTTAATGGGATAAGTTTAGTCTATTGAAACTAAAACCCTCTTATATTGTTTGGTGAGCCACCCGAATGCTGCCAAAAGATGCTATCGAACGGCCTCCACAGCTCCGAGCAAAAGCACAAATAAGCAAAATATGGTTAAGATCCTCAGAAGCCTCCAAACACAAATTACACCACGATGCCAAGGAAATCCCTTTAGCCATAACCATGTCATCTAAGGGATCCCCCCATGAAATATACACCAACAGAAGACTGTATCAGCTGCAAAGATGAGCACCAAGGAGCATTCGCCCAATCCACCTTTGTTGCAAGTCTTCTGTATAAGTCCCAGGTTGATTTGATGATAAAGTCACTAAGAATAGACTCTTTCTGGTGACATATCATGCTGGAACTCACTAGGAAGGGGAGGGGGTGGAAGTCACTAAATCCAACACTTCTTTCAATCGACTACACTCTAGTTAGACACCATCGCGACCATCCACAATGCAGTCCACAGCTTTGAGTGAGAGAGAATTTGCCAAACCAAGTGGAAGGCCAATGTGTTCAGCAATTAAAAAGTCACCAACCAATGATCAGTCCAAAAATTTATGCAAGTGCCATCGCCAAGTGCCCACTTCTTGTTTTGTTTGATAAAACCCACCACATTTTCCAGACCAAGAATAATAGAAGATCGTTGCCTTGACGTTTTCATCCTTGTGAGTCCACCAATTTCGCTCTCAAGAAAAGAGAAAAGAAAGAATCGTGATGCTTGATATACCATGCTAACTTGTAGAGACAAGCAAAGTTGACATCTCTCAAGCGGCGAAGACCCAAACCTCCATTTTTTGGAGCATACACCAAACCCCATTTCAGAGTAATTCTTTTAATAGCTTCTATGCTCTCTGTCCAAATAAAAATTTCTCATCCAAGACCCTGCTAGCTTAATAATATTTCCGAGCCACCAATACCCCAAATAAGTACGCACCGGCATACTGGAGATTATGGAGCAAACAAGCTCAACCCTGCCAACCATAGAAAGTAGCTTTCCTCTCCACCCTTGGGGGGATTCCTGATTTTATTAAGCACTAAGTAGGAACTTAGAGAAAGTAACCCTTCCACTAAAAATGTCAACCCCAACATATCTTGTAGGTACTGAGTAATGGGGATGTGGAGAAGTTCTAAGATTTTCTGCTTCCTGTGGTGAGGTAAGTGGCCAAGGAAAAGCTTGCCTTTTTCTAGGCTTATATGCTACCCAGAAAATTCTTTTATTGTTTCAAAAAGTCCACCAGGCTTCTAACATTTTTTTGCTAAAAGGGTCATTTGAATTAAAAATGAAAAGGAACAGAAATACTCATACAACCAAAGAACCTATACTCGAACCTGCAACATCAGTTGCCCCCAGTACACCCAATCTCATAGGTTCCAACTAACATAAAAGAAGAAAAACGAAGTTAGAATCTGAACCGAGGGCGACTAGATGCCTCTAGGTCTAGTTCACTCATTGTTGCTGTCCAAGGTGTATTAAATTTTGAATTACCCAGTCTTGTAGCCCAGTTAGCCAAGAAGTCAACAGCCTTATTATTTTCCCTATAGCAGTGGGAAATCTTCCAATCTTTGTTGGTTAAGGACTCAAGGCCTCTCCAGCGTTGCAAAAAGAACCACGAATCTTCCTTTCTGTATCAACACCACTACAGCCACCAAATTGCACTCAATCCATAGGCGTGGCACATCTAACTTTTTTTCCCACTCCAAATCCTGCATGAGGGCCTCCATTTCATCTTCAAAATTCATTTTAACACCCTAGAATGTTCTGTAATTAAGGATTACAACTACTTACTCATCTCTAAACGCCCCTCTTGCTCCCGATTTGCCAGGATTTCCCAAGGAGCAGCCATCCATATTCAGTTTCACCCACCCTACATGAGGCGACACCCATAAAATTTCTCAAGGAGGACTAGAGCTCTTAATAATGAGTTTCAGCCCCAAACGCCCTCGATTGGGAAAAAAGCGCTTTGCGTGACCTTCCTTCCATCACTCACATAATCATGATGAGCGAGATAAAAAAAGATCCGACGCAGCACCCATTCTTTAGTGAGTAGCACTTCCTCATCCTACTTTTATTGCAAACAAACCACAAGTAGAGTAGAAGAAGGAAACAACCATGCAACCAAGCAATCCTTAATGGCAATGATTTAGCTACCTCCACCACTTGCAACTATCTAGAAAAAAAGTGTGCCATCCAAATCTTACCAAACCTTGTTGCCAAGGTCTCCCAACAGCTGCGAAGAAAAATATGAGTGAACTCCTCTGAAGCCCCCAAGCACACACTACAACTAGAAACCAAGGGTATCTCTTTGGTCATGACAACATCATCCACCGGAATCTTCCCCTAAAACTTGCGCGAACATAATACATGCTGCCTAGGCAGTAACTTCAACTTTCAAATCAAGTTTGCGTAGTCCATTGTCACTCCCTTTCTCCTATACAAATCCCAAGCAAATTTGATGGAAAAATCTCCATGGACCATGCCTTTCCAATGGCAAACATTACCCTGAAGATCGTAAGACTGCATTAACATCTCCCCAAATTAACCACCCACGGCATACTAGATAGCAGCTAGTTAATCAGCTCCAACCACAACCTTCTACGATCAGCTCGAATGCAAGAACCATGCACCATAGAGAGGCTGAACTGCACTCCTTTCCAAACAAGTTGCAGAGAAATTTGTTGATCAAAGGAACCAAGAACCACAGGGTGCTGCAATTCCCTCTTCCAAAAGACCCATAAGTTTGGTTCTTTATTACTACGGAAATTATGATCAAAACTAGAAGAACACCCAACCGATAAGAAAAGGGACTGGGCACTTTGTTATCTCCACCTTTGGTCTAGCAATATAGAAAATGTCTGGTTGGTTAGTCAACAATAGTAGCTTCAGAGATCATCGTCAAGCAAATTTACCAATGCCGCGAATATTCCAGAAAAAGATTCAGAATAGAGAATTAGAGGGCTAAGCGATCCTCCCTTTCAGAGAGGCCAGCATGTTTAGTTATCTCTTTCAACAAAACTGAATCAACCTGCAGAAATTCCTTACTCATAGACATCATGTTCCTTGAAATTATCGCTTTAACTTTCTAATTCTTCCTCGAGCGGCCAGGTTTCCAACGAAGAGAACGGACATCAACTTATGCTGGAAGAGAGACAGGAGGGAGAACAATTTCTAAACTCCTCCGGGAGTCCAAAGAGGCAACCTCCTCCCTGGAAGAAACCTATTGTGACCCAAATGGCCCCACCTGGTTCTCATTTGGGCGAACATCAAGACCCTCTTCCCTAGTGGTTGAACCTTGACTTACTAATGCATCCATGGGCCCAGATGAGGTTACCACGCCCCAAACCCGCCTCCTCTAGGGCCACA
Organism: Hakea prostrata; assembly: GCF_041222555.1. NCBI lineage: Eukaryota > Viridiplantae > Streptophyta > Magnoliopsida > Proteales > Proteaceae > Hakea > Hakea prostrata. The sequence goes on along the minus strand of NC_142606.1, from coordinate 70,161,417 downwards.
CGAAGCTAGTCGCAGTGAAGCATTAGCAAAAATAAATATATCATTAGCATACAAGTGGAAAGAAGGAACCTCTACACCCCTAGGACTAGGTAAAGCCTTGAGTTTTCCATCATCAACATAGCATGAAGGCCTCTACACAGAACCTCTTCCGCAAGGAAGAAAAGAAGAGGAGAGATAAGGTCACCTTGACGCAAAACATTCTCAACCCCAAAGAAGCCAACTAGCCTCCCATTCAATAGAATATAATTTTTTGTGGAAATTAACATCTCATATATATAAACCCAACCCTATTTCAGTAAAACCAAAACCCCTCAGAACAACAAACGAAAATTCCCAAGATAAGTTGTAATAAGCTTCTTTTTTTTTAGTATTTTTAGCATTAAGCTCCATATGGGTCTAACCCTAAAGATCACTTCTTTGGGGTATTTGATGGGCATGGGAAGTTTGAAGCTCATTGAAGCTTGGGTGTATAATAAGTACATCAAAATTATGGTTACTATATTTAACAAAGTAATTTTTTTGTTAACTTGTACCAATTTTTTTTCAAGACACTACCCTTAACAGTTTATTACTCAATCTATTTATCAATTTAGACAAAATCAAATTGCATGCTGTAAGTTGCAGAATTATGTTACAAAATTCTTCTCCTCATCTTCCTTAAAATTCCATCAGTGGTTTGAAAAGGTATCTGGTAGAAACATTATTTCATGCCAATATTTGATATTTCTATTTACAGGTTTATTATGTTACCATTATCACTTGTGTTTACTTTATTTGGAACTTTTGTATATAGATCTGGTATTTTGGAATAAGTCTAGTTTCTGAGAAGAAAAATCTTCAGCGTATCACTTGATGTTTCTATGATTTCCTATGAATTTGCTCCAATATCTAAAATAATTATTGCTTGCTTTCATCCAGTATCACCAGGCTCTTTTTTCTTTTCTTTTTGAAGTCATATTCGTGATCGAACATGGACTTCTTCATATATGACTACTACTTCAAACGTCGATTTTTCTATAAAGATTTTATTAGTTGTATAGCTTCTTATATATTTTTTAAACAATTTATATGCCAACAGATTCAAGTACACCTAAAGATGGTATTGAAGCTCCAGTGTTCATCTAATATCTAAAGTCTCAATGAAACACATCAGATGGAATTTCTATGTTAAAGATCTCACAACATTTTTCCAGATGGGTCTGCATTAATTTGAAAGTGTGGGCGGCTAATTAGATTTGTCTTGGAGTTACCAGAAATAAGATATAAAATTACAACCTGAAGAAAAGAAAATCTGCAAACATGGATGATTTTGAAGAATCAAAAAATGAAAAGGATATTTGGATACTCTTTTCCCAGTCTTCTATAACCATTGTCACGCATGGGATTTCTGCTTCTTCACACCTGATTTTCTTACTAGTTTTATCCATTTTCTGGGTATGCAAGAAACACAGGCTATCTCCACCTAATAATTCAAAACCAATGCTGAAGAATGCATACTTTTACTACTCATTAGCCCTTATATCTTGCATAAGTCTGTCTTTCTGTAATATTCTTCTATGCGTGTTAAATTACCTCTCTGGATACAAACATGGTTGGACTGATCAGAAGTACACTATCCAATTGGATTTTGTATTTAAAGCACTCACTTGGTTTATGATATGTGTCTACATGTACGCCCATTTTTTCCGTTTAAATGAGCATAAGTTCCCTAATCTACTAAGGATTTGGTGCACCTTCTATTTCCTAATGTCATGTTCTCATTTTCTAATACATCTTGGCTTGTATTGGAAATTCTCATCCTTATCCTTCTTGCTATGGGTATCTGATGTTGTATCCATTATTGCTGGTCTGTTATTCTGTTATGCTGGACTGATTGGCAAGAGACATGAAGATGAATCTTTCCAATTATTGGAGCCTCTTTTGAAAAGTAATTCTAGTCAAAGCAATGGTGGCCGTAAACAAGCACCAAATATTGGTGAAGACACTATGACTCCTTATGCAAATGCCAATTTACTTAGTATTTTTACTTTCTCTTGGATGGGGCCTCTACTTGCACTAGGATATGAAAGAACACTGGAAGTTGAAGATGTTCCTCACCTTGCGGATTGTCATAGTGCCAATGTGGTCTTTGCTCATTTTAGAAATAAACTTGACTTTGATGGTAATGGTATTGGTAACAATGGTCAACTAAGCACATTCAAGTTGGTAATGGCTTTGATTCTCTCAACCAGAAAGGAAATTTTATGGACGGGTCTCCTATACATGGTATGCACACTATGTTCTTATGTTGGACCATACCTTATTGGCACTTTTATTCAATATCTTAATAGCTCTGACAAACCGAAGTATAAAGGGTATGTTCTGGTGCTTACTTTCTTTCTTTCAAAGCTTATATGGTGCTTCACAGAGAGACATTTGTTCTTTCAACTACGAAATACTGCAATTAAGATTCGTGCTGCTTTATTCTCAATAGTATATCAGAAGTGTCTCAAGATTTCGAGCCAATCAAAACAGGATGGGGAAAACATTAATTTACTGAGTGTTGATGTTGAAAGAACAGGATATTTTAGTTGGTACTTGCATGATATATGGAGGGTACCAATTCAGATTATTCTAGCATTGTTGATCTTGTATAGGAGCATTGGTCTTGCTTCACTCATAGCTTTTGTTGCCACGTTGGTCTTGATGATAGCAAATGTTCCACTCGGAAAACTAAACAAGAAGTTTCAAGGAGGATTAATGGATTCAAAAGATCAAAGAATGAAGGTGACATCTGAGGCCCTGAGGAATATTAGGATACTAAAGCTCCAGGGTTGGGATATGAAGTTCTTGGCTAAAGTAATTCAGTTAAGGAAATTTGAAACAAGATGGTTAAAAAAATTACTTTATACATCAGCTATTAGTGCTTTTGTCTACTCCTCAGCTCCCATGTTCGTGTCTATGATTACTTTTGGGTTTTGTATGTTTATGGGGATCCCGCTAGAGTCTGGAAACATTCTATCTGCACTTGCAACATTTGAAATCTTGCAATGGCCCATTTACAATCTCCCAGACACAGTCGCTATGATAGTTCAAACTAAAATTTCCCTTGATCGAATAGTATCATATCTATGTCTTGATAATCTCCTTCCAAATACAATAGGAAAACTTCCAAGAGATGACGTCAAGGTTGCGGTTGAAATAATAAATGGGAAATTTTCTTGGGATCTTCACTCCCCTGATCTAACATTAAGAGATCTTAATCTTCGAGTGTATCATGGTATGAAAGTAGCCATTTGTGGCACTATTGGTTCAGGAAAGTCAAGTCTACTTGCAAGCATATTGGGAGAAATACCAAAGGTATCTGGAGATATTTGGTTGAATGGGACAAAAGCATATGTTGCACAATCACCTTGGATACAAAGTGGTAAGATAGTAGACAATATATTGTTTGGTAAGAAGATGGAAAAGGAAAAGTATGAGATGATTCTTGAGGCATGTTCACTAAAGAAGGACCTAGAATTGTTTTCCTTTGGCGACCAGACTATCATTGGGGAAAGAGGGATTAACCTAAGTGGTGGGCAAAAACAAAGAATTCAGATTGCACGTGCTTTGTACCATAATGCTGATATATATTTACTTGATGATCCTTTTAGTGCTGTGGATGCTCATACAGGAACTCATCTGTTTAAGGTATGCTCCCATTTAACCTATTTTTTTTAAGTTTTTCCTTGACAATCTTGACTAAAGTTAGACATCTAAGCACTTATATAATTCTTTCTTTCTTTCTTTCTTTCTTTTTTCTTTTCTTTTCTTTTTTTTTCTCTTTTTTTTTTTTTTTTGTTAGAAACTAAATTTGATTTGTGAAGAATGAAATCATGGTTAACCAAAATACAATTGAAAAACTAGGTTTTCTTATACTACCCATACTCAGCCTTGTCAAACATTGTCGTATCATGACTAGTTTCAGAACACTGAATCAAATAAGACTCATATAATTCATGACCCACTCACGACATTTTGTACTTAGACCTCTTTACAGCTCTTGTCCACGTTTTCAAATTTGTGACTCAATTCTAGTGACTCGGTATGTGTAAAACCTGGTTTTCCAACTATGTTTAAACAAACAAGAAATGAAGACTTATAATATCAAACCATGTATATTTTGTTATGAAACCCATGGTTTGATGTTACTTATCATTATGACATAATATGTATCATTTTTTTATTAACTACATTTTATGCTCAAATCCTAATTGTGAGTGTCTAAAATTTTATGGCAGGAGTGTTTGCTGAAAATTTTGGATTCAAAAACTGTAATGTACATTACCCATCAAGTAGAATTTTTATCTTCTGCTGATCTTATTTTGGTAAGAGCATGCCTTATTTATTTATACATTAATTCCAAGTCTCTTATCCTTTTTTCAGAGTGATTATTTTACCTTATTTATTTGGCAGGTCATGAGAGATGGAAGAATTACTCAAGCAGGAAAATATGAAGAAATTCTTAGTGTAGGAACTGATTTTATGGAATTAGTAGGTGCACATAAAAATGCTTTGGCATATACTAAATCTATTGAGCAAAGAGAAACTTTGAATACTATGACTAATAGTGACGAAGATGATAATATGAAACATGATAACAAGTTCATGCAAGAAAATGAGGGAAGGGAATCCAATGATTATAAAACAGAAAAACCAATAACGCCAGAAGAACAACTTGTCCAAGAAGAAAAGAGAGAAAAGGATGGAGTCAATTTCTCGGTCTATTGGAAGTACATTACTGCTGCATATAGAGGGGTCTTTGCACCCTTAATATTGCTAGCACAAATTATTGTTAAGCTTCTCCAAATAAGTAGTAGTTATTGGATGGTACTAGCAAATCCTGTTTCAAAGGATCAAAGACCTAATGTTAAAGAATCCACTATCATCTTTGTGTATATTGCATTGATCCTTGGAAGCTCTCTATGTGTATTTATAAGGTCCATGCTTGTCGTAAGTGCTGGATATAAAACAGCAACATTGCTTTTCAACAAAATGCACTTATGCATTTTTCGTGCTCCCCTATCATTTTTTGATTCTACTCCAAGTGGAAGAATTCTAAACCGGGTTAGTAAATATACTCTTTTACTTTTAAGATCTAAGTGAAATTACTTGGTCACCATATAAGTAACATAAGTTTTAAATTATTTTTGCTTCCTTTATGTAGGTGTCTGTAGATCAAAGTGCAGTAGATACATTTATTCCACATCAGATTCAAGAACTTATTGTCTCAATCATAGGATTTTTGGGAACTGTTGCAGTAATGTCACAAGTTGCATGGAAAATGTTGATAATTTTTATTCCGATGACCATAACATGTATCTGGTATCAGGTAAGATTACTTTAGATTCAGATGATTCTATCACAGCTATAATTTTCCATAGTTAATATATCATATATAAGTTGCTCAAAAAGTTATTTGATTAAGGTATCCAAATTTACTTTGTTCATGTCAAAATTGGATTAATGATGGAATCATATTTGTTTAAACATGACGTTTATGGGGAAGTAAGTCTCATATTATGAAAGAGTCTAAGTGTTTCAGTCAACGAATTGAATTTATGTAGCTAATACTAATAAATATCTAATAAACAATGTCTCTCACATTATCTCAGTACTTTATGAGTTCAATTTCTTTTAAGTTACACCTAATTTTATTTTTATTATGAACCTTTTCTTGTAGAAATACTATATATCTGCAGCAAGAGAACTGTCACGATTGTTTGGAGTATGTCAAGCTCCAATCATACAACATTTTGCTGAATCTAGTTTAGGATCGACCACAATTAGATGCTTTAATCAAGAAGATAAATTTATGGATACGAATCTCAAGCTAGTGGATAGGTATGCTCGGCCCAAATTTCATTTTTCTGGTGCGATGGAATGGCTATGCTTTCGTATGGATATATTAGCCTCAATCACATATGCTGTCTCTCTGGTTTTCTTAATTTCATTACCAGATGGAGTACTCAATCCAGGTAATAAATTGAACTTAAGATCTTATAAAGTATCCTTTTGGAAAGCCATGCTTATTGTTCAGAGTGATTATGATTTTGTTTCTTTCTTCTTCTTTTTTTCCTCATATTTTCTTAAAGGTATTATGGGTTTAGTAGTCACATACGGGCTTGGTTTTAGCATGCATGGAGTTGTATGGGATCTTAATCAACTTGAGACTAAAATCATATCTGTTGAAAGAATACTACAATATTCTTGCATCCCTAGTGAACCCCCTCTAGTGGGAGTGGAAGATGAATTAGATTATGAGTGGCCATCACAAGGAAGAGTTGATATTATAAATCTCCAGGTAATCTTCAACCTAGATTCATTGAGTCTATCTCCTTACTTATTTCTTTATTTTTATGAGATAGAGACTTTAATTACCTAATTTTAATGAATATTTGTACTCTTAGGGAATTTTACTAAGTGAAATAATCTTATATATTTCTTATTTTTATAGGCACGTTATGCCCCACATCTTCCTCTTATCTTGCGAGGTCTAACATGCACTTTCCTAGGAGGGATGAAGATCGGCATCGTTGGACGAACAGGAAGTGGTAAATCAACTCTAGTACAAACTTTCTTTCGTGCACTCGAACCTACAACCGGTCAAATTCTAATAGATGGCATCGACATTTCTAAAATTGGCCTCAATACCTTACGGTCAAAATTGAGCATCATTCCACAAGACCCAACAATGTTTGAAGGGTCGCTCAGAACCAATCTAGATCCAATGGACGAGTACACTGATGAACAAATTTGGGAGGTACACTTTTTCATTTGAAAGTCAATAATTAGTGACGAAGGCAAAGTCTACATATTATGTTGACAAATGATTTCTGCACAAAACAGATACATAGAAACTGACTGGTAGGGACATATATCTCTATGAATTGTTGTAGGCCAGATTTAGGTCAAATTTAGGCTAAAATACTCTCTTAATTGGGATATCAAAGTGTGTAATATGTTTCCTAGCATGTTTTTGTTACTTCTTAGCTCCTTTGCTTGTTCGTTTCTACTTTTTCTTAGTCACTTTTAAGTATTGATCAGTGTCATGTTGAATAATAAAGAAACATGACAGTTTGATATGGGCTTTTTATTGTTCTAGGCTTTAGATAGAGTTCAACTGGGTGATGAAGTTAGAAAGAGAAAAGAGAACCTTGATTCTTCAGGTTGGTTTTTTCTCATATTCGTTTGATATGAAACTTGCTCAGCATCAATTTTTCCATGTTCATGGACAGGATAGTTCCAAGATTATAATTGTATATAATGTTTAATTTCTAGTGCACAATTAAATGTGCTAGCTTCCTGGGCCTTTTCATAAAAGGTAACAGTTATGTCTACCAAAAAAAAAAAGGTAACAGTTATGGTACTGAAAGTAAGACCTTGAATAACTAACTTATTCTTATTGACGGTAATCCCAGTGACTGAGAATGGTGAGAATTGGAGCATGGGTCAACGACAGCTAGTGTGTTTAGGACGGGCACTACTTAAGAAAAGCAAAATATTAGTACTTGATGAAGCTACAGCATCTGTGGATAGTGCAACTGACTATCTAATTCAACATGCGCTTAGGGAACAATTCTCAGGGTCTACTGTGATCACAATAGCCCATAGGATAACTTCAATTCTTGATGTCAATTTGGTTGTCCTCCTCGATAATGGTTGGTACACCATGATTTATTGTATTCAGTTAATTTCAGTAATACTTCTCTGCATCCTTTTTTAGTTGCTTTCTTATTAATTGAAATGTTAATTTCTTGTTTCAAGCAGGCATTATATTGGAATATGACTCACCAACTAAGTTGTTAGAGGACAAGTCTTCATCATTTGCAAAGCTTGTTAATGAGTATACTCAAAGATGTGGCTACTAATTTTTAACCATAAAGAATGTAAGTTTTGATTGTTCAAATGTAAGTAGGTTGCATTAAATTGACGTTTTTCCAATATGATCAGTTTCATGAAATTTTGACACCATGGTCGTATTGAAATGAAGGTACATATGAAGATGAGATGTAGAAAAAGGATTAGTTTTGTTCACGCATGTCTATAAATGGGGAGAAGTTTTAATAGTCCAGCAGTTCTGTGTTAGCTGTTCTGAACTATATAGTGAAGACTTCCGGTGTGATGATTGTGCATGTCAGGATTAGTCCAAATCTAGATCTGGAGTACCCCCTGCTAGAGACAGAGACCCTGAAGTACAGACATTATATCTTGAACAAGGGCACATACTTTGAATAGTTGTAATCTATTTCTTTCTTTCTTTTAACGTGATGTAATAACTTTAGAATACTTTAGAGATCCGATCTACCTTCCGCTTTGGGTCTGTAGAGTTATTTTCCGCTATACTCTAGAGTTATCTCTTTGATTGGTATCTTTTTTTCCACACTCTGATATTCTTTTGTCATCCTTTTGAGATCCTTACTTGATTGTTTCTTAAATTACTTGAAAACAATGATTTGTTTTTGCTCTTGATTATGTTATTGTGCTATATGGGTATATGATCGCCCTAAACTTGATCTCTGGAGCTATGGATCACACCTCCTGGTATTCTGGATAAGGTACCGATTGGGGGGACGTGACAAAATCCGCTTTCATTCCATTTCCAAAAGCTTTGCTTCAAGTCCTTATGCATCTCTATACTTCCTTGGTGCATGGTGAATGACTAATCTGCATCAAAGAATTGTCCACCTCAGCTCCTCATCTACATGTGCACATAATGTCCCCTTGAACAAAAGATTTCCTTCATCTGTCAGAGTAAAATATAGGACTTCCTATGTCCTAGTGGATCTACTTATACATCTTCTTTCCTAATTCTGGGTCAGTGACATGGAGAACCTATGATGGTCCTAAGTGATGGTTGCTAGGTCAAAGCGTAGATGATGGTATTTGATTGTGCATGTATAATCTCCATTTCCATCTCACATGTGGCATAGGCAAAGGACTTACTCATTAGTGTATGGTCATAGCTCCCTCATAACTCTTTTTGCTAAGGGCATCTCCTACTATGTTCAGCTTCCTCCAGGTTGGTACTGAATGCCACAGTCATAGTCCTTTACTAACTCCAATTACCTTCTCTATTTCATATTCACTTATTTATGGCTGATGAAGTATTTGAGGCTCTTGCGGTCTGTGTAAATGGGCAATCCATTTCAGATATATATAGATAATGATGCCATATCTTCATTGTATAGATGAATGCTAGTAACTCAAATCATCTATGGGGTAGTTGTGTTCATAATCCTTTAGTTGTTGGAGGCATAACGAACCACCCTTCCATGCTGCACTAGCAACAACCCAATCCCACCTTGACTCATTTGTGTAGATCGTCATTCCGCCTATACTGGAAGGGATTGCATTCCTCTTAGTCCAAAAAAAATTACACCTTACATGTTAGTTTTGTCATAGGAACTGTTAGGTTGGAGAAGTTCTCTATGAACCTCACGCTGTGAAATCCCGCACTACCCTAATCCAAAAGTCCATGTTGTAGGTCCGAAGACCTGAAGTCAAGGTAGAAGACAACTGTGGACCCTTCCTATTGAACCCATTGATTCTGACCTAGAACCAATGGAGATTGATAGTGAAGATCCCATTATGGAAACCTTGTTTGATTTTGGAAGAAGATGTAGCCTAAATGATAATGGACTTGGAAGATGGACCTTGAGTGCAGTCGGAAGGAATTGAGACCGAGTGACCCTTGGCAGAAATGGTGATTTCTCAAAAGACGTACATTAGAGCCATGAGAGGACGTAAATCATATTGTGGGGGCCATTCATTGGTAGGGTTGCACATAATAAGCCTGGGCTTATGGGCACAAGACAGGTAACCAACCAAGGAGAAGACATGAGAGCTTTCCGTTTATTATATGTGGATGACCAATAGGGTTGAGAGTCTCCGTATCCAAGAGGGAGATGGTGACTCTAGAAATGGAGATACCGGAACGAACTGCATAGGCACAGAAGGGAGGCTATCATACCTAGACGGACTGTCTAGTGCACAAAAGGGAGGCATCCGACTCTGAGTAGATGTGACTCAGGAGATGAGTTGAGTTGAGCTAGGTATTAACCCTGACACGCACCAGTACTTAGACCAATGGTGGTGAGCGATAGTGTTGACCTAAACCTCAGCCATGGAATGTCTGAGAAGGAGTAGGACCAAACTACCACCGAAGAACCCAAAAGACGTGCATCAGAGCTGTGAGGGAGAGTGATTTAAGACCTACCCAGAGGAGTATGGTGTTTGATCTTAGTGCGTTTCTACCAATAGAGACCAACATACTTAGAGTTAGAAGCATATTTGCATTCATTGTCTCATATCATTGCATCATGATTGCTTTGAACTACTTGTAGTTGTTTGTTGTGATTGAACTACTTCCTGAGTTCTTTTGATCTCAACCTTTGGGGGATATGTTTTTAGATGACCTTGCAGGTACGGAAGAGATCCCATGCGCCAAGTCAGAGGACCCTTCCTTATATGGTACAGCTATGGACATCATGGGAGAAGATAGTGACCAATTCTATGACCAGTACACCGGTGTGGACCACCCTGATGGCTCCTACTGCCGTTGGGATCTTGAGTTAGATGATGATCCAAAGTTGCAGGAGCATAAACCCCAGGCAAAGAAGATGAAGACTGAAGAATAAGAAGAGCCCATGGAGATTTAGAATAGTTTTATTCTTTGTTCTTCTAGACTTTTATTTTGGTTGTAATAACTTTAGATCTACTTTAGAGTTTTGATATACTCTTCCGCATTTGGACCTATAGAGTTATTTTCCCCTATACTCTGTAGTTACTTTCTTTGATTGGTATTATTTTATTCCACACTCTGATTATTTTTCAAGATTATTTCTTTGATTGATTTCTTAATAAAGGTAAAAATTGATTATTCCTTGCTCGTGATTGTGTTACTGTGTAATGTGGGTATATGGTTTCCCTAAACTTGACCATGGGACTTGTGGATCACACTTCGGGTATCATGGTTAAGGTATTGGCTGGGGGATGTGATAGAGTGGTATCAGAGCCGTGAGGGAAAGTGATTTGAGACCTACCCAAAGGAGTATGGTGTCTGATCTTTTTGAGTGTCTGCCAATAGAGACCAACATACTTAGAGTTAGAAGCATATTTGCATTCATTGTCTCATATCATTGCATCATGTTTGTTTTGAACTACTTGTAGTTGTTTGTTGTGATTGAACTACTTCTTGAGTTCTTTTGAGCTCACCCTTCTGGGGATATGTTTTTAGATGACGTTGCAGGTACAGAATCTCCCATGCGCTAGTATGGAGGACCCTTACTTATATGGTACAGCTACGAATGCCATGGGAGAAGATAGTGACCAGTGCTACGACCAGTACACCAGTGTGGACCATCCTGATGGCTCCTATTTTGTCTTGTTCGCCGTTGGGATCTTGAGATAGATGCTGATCCAAAGTTGCAGGAGCATAAACCCAGCGATACCCAGAGGTGTGATCCACAAGTCCCATGGTCAAGTCTAAGGAAACCATATACCCGCATTATACAATAACACAATCACGAGCAAGGATTACTTATCCATGTCTGGTAAGTGATAATGTTGTTTCAATTTCATTATTAATATCTTGCTTTATTTTGATATTTATTATAGTGTGATGATTGTGTGTGACTTTGCACGAATGAAAGGTAAGAATGTATGATTGAATCTAATTCTTTTCGAATCTTGTGGTTGATGATATGAGAATGTGTAGGACTGGTTTGAGACTTAGTTCTCTTATTTCTACTTACCAACTAGGGTTGTGGGTTGCCCATTACCCTAGTGATCTTATATGATAATGTGTGGGATTGGTTTGAGACTTAGTTCTCTTATATCTACTTACCAACTAGGGTTGTGGGTTTGCCCATTACCCTAGTGATCTTATATGAATGTGCATCTAGACCTAGGTACATGAATGTTAGGTGTCTAAAAGTGTTTGGTTAGATGACCCTATGAGTACAACTACTCTTCTAGTAAGGGTATTGAAGCCGGTTAACCCGTGATGTCAGTGGTTGGGTCCCGTGAGTATCGAACAGGCCCACTGTCATCATGGAATGGTAGAGTTGCACATAACATATAAGGGCTCATAGGTGCTTTAGATCGATAACCAACCCATGAGAGGACATGGAGAGCATCATGTCCATTATATGTGGATGACTATTGGATTAGGGAATGGAATCCAAAAGATGCCTCCCATTGAGGATACCATTCCTAGGTGGAGAAGTATACCAAACCAAAATGGTGCTAGGCATGAGAGAAGATATCTAGACCATATGTGCCTAGAGTTTTCCTTGACACGCGCTCGATCTCATGCCAAACGGTGATGTGAGAGAGTGGTGACTTATACCCCATCCATGGATCGGTATGATTTTACCCAACCACCGTGGAGAACCCAAACGACGTGCTTAAGAGCCATAAGGGAGAGTGACTGAGACCGCCTAGAGGAGATTGATGTTTAACTTAATATGTGTCTACCATAGAGATTTCATGATAGAGTTAGGAGCATAACATCATTACAATTCATTTATCATATTATTGTGATTAATTACATTACCATCTTATATATGTGATGTGGAATTTGCAAATGAATGCATGATATGATTGTTGAGTTGAGCTCATTGGGTTTATATATATATATATATATATATATGAGGACTCCATTCAAATGGAGGATCCGTCGCCGGGAGATTATCATGAAGGAGCGATTTGAGAAGAAGTGGACTCGCATGAAGCTTCATGCTCGTATCAGGATTGCTCTTATGGAGTTGGATTCTACTAGAGACCTTGCAATGCTTAGGGATTCTATAGTGACATTTATGGCACTATTTTATATTTATACCCTTATATCTTTTGAGAAGGGCGAGGGCATCTTCTACCCAAGATACTTAATTATTTATGCTGTGAACAACTCTTCCTTTCTTTCAAACTCTGATATTCATTTAATTAACTTTAGACATGGACGATTGTAAATATTAATATTTCTTCAGATTTTTATAACTTAGTATTTAAACTTGATTTATTCTTGTCCTTGGATTATGCTACATCATATGTGTGAAATCCCTCACAACCCTAATCTGGAAATCTATGTTGTAGGTCCAAAAATCCGAAGTGAAGGTAGAAGATAGTTGTGGGCCATTTCATTTGAATCCATTGGGTCTGGCCTAGAACCAATGGATGTTGATGATGAAGATCTTAATATGAAACCCTGACTGACTTTTGAAGAAGATGCAACTTGAATGATGATGAACTTAGAAGGTGGACTTTAAGTACAGTGCTGACACAATTGGAATGTCCTACAAAACTAGGTAAGACTCTTTCATAAGATGGAAAAGGACCCAAGAGGGGCTTGTGGCTTTCAAGGACCAAAAATCACTTTTTGACCAAAAGGTACTACTTGATCGATCGCCTTAGTCATCCCAAGCGACCAAGCTAAGCGATTAAAGCTCCCTAAGACATATTTTGGTATTTTTGGAAATTAGGTTTCCAAGGTTCTATATATTCAAACTTTGATCTAATTCAAGCCACTTTGGCTCTAAGCTATTGGAGAACGTGAGAAGAACCCTAGAGCACTCTCTCCAAGGCCAAGGAAGATCCCCAAACAACTGTGAGACTTTTCACTTGAAGACTCTTCTTCTTCAAGGTTAGCAGACATTCTCATTCCTTCTAGATCTATATTCTCCATTGAATCTACCCATTGTTGAGGGCATGAGAAAGGTCTTCTGCCACTGTAATGGCCTACTCCTTTGTTCTCTAAGTCTTAGAGTGAATTTCCATTCACTCGATTCTTTCTGTGAGTATCATGGTATGATTTAGGTAAAAGCCTAATGTGATCTTCATGATTGTATTCTTATTTGAGTTAATTGATTTCTAACCCATGCTAGAACTATTCCTATGTTATTTTCTGACCATGATCTAATGTTTTCTTATTCATGGAGGGATTCCCATTCACTTTAGTCTATCAGTGAAATTTGCAGACTAATTTCGGATTAAGCCTATTATATGATCCTTTGGATTTCAATTCCGTTGACCATGTTAGATGCTTAGATCATCATAGATAGTCTCCTTATACTATTTCAGAATTTTTCCTATTAATTTTGAAGTGTTTCGAAACCCGAATGATGAGTTTCCAATCAAAATTAGGGTTTTCTGTCTATACACAGAATGCTTAATCGATTGGCTAGGTCGCCCCAAAGGGTATAGTGACAACAACTATCCCTGGTTTGGTCGTGTTTCTTCTCCGATTCTTTAGGGTTTGTTCCCACTACTTAATTCTTGTATAATTAGGGTTTCTTTGGTAACTTTGGACCTACCTTTGATCTATTCTCCGGAGTTTTCAAATCAAGCTTAAGGTGAGTACGTTCACTCACATTAACATGATTACATTCTTTGTTATATTAGAAGTTGTATGCTTGATTTAACTATTGTCTTAAGACTTATTCATTACTGTTACACCTCTGTAATTTCAGAATGAGATTTATATGATGATTTGCATACTTATAAAAATGTGATTGATCCTATTGTGAACGAACCATGATATGATATGTGTTTCGAAATCATATTGAGATGTGATTGCCTAGGTTGTAATTGTGGAATGGGAAATGCCACTTGGGCATTTCTGTCTCGGGACACCAGTGGAGGTGGTATGGGACGCACTCCTATGGTGCCTCTTGGCACTTTTTGTGATTATTGGATGTCATACTTAAGGTTTGTCTAGATGTGTTTGGCCAAGAAACCCCTCATATCTCACCCTATTGGTGAGGGTATTGAGGCCGAGTGACCGATATCCAATCCATGAGAGGACCCAATCACATTGTGGGGGCCATTCATTAGTAGGGTCACACATAATAAGCCTACGCTCATGGACGCTCAAGACTAGTAGACAACCCGTGAGAAAACATGAGAGCTTCATGTTTATTATATGTGGATGACCAATAGGGTTAAGAGTCCATACTCCGAGTTGGTTGGAGCCATACGATGCGATGACTCTAGGGAAAAAGATACTAGAATGGACTGCCTGGGGCACGGAAGGGAAGTATCCGACTCTGAAATTGATATAACTCAGTAGATGACATACATTGGGCTAGGTATAACCTTGACACACACCAATACTCATACCAATGGTGGGGTGAGAGAATTTTGGACCTAACCCAACTACCGCGGAGAACCCAAGATATAGAGATTGTTGAGGGAGAGTGACTAAGACTGCCCAGAGGAGTATGGCGTTCTACCTTAATGTGTGTTTGCCATTAGAGACTAGCATATATAGAATTAGAAGCATACTTGCATTAGTGTCTCATATCATATTGCATCAGGCTTGTTCTTAATTGTTTGTGATTGTTATTTGTGATTGAACTACTTGTTGAGTTCTTTTGAGCTCACCCTTCGAGGAAAATGTTGCTAGACCTTGTTGCAAGTACCGATGACTTTGAGATCCAGGACTACGAGGCCACGACAAGTGACCCATATTGCATACAAGGTGTCACATCCACTCAGCCGGTACCCTACCTGGCATACCTGGGTATGTGATCCACAGTCCCAAGGATCAAGTATCGAGCAACCATGCCTCCCACACACGCGATAAGACAATCATGAACAATAATAATCAAGGTAAAAGCATATAATAAAATAAATCATGAATAAGATAAGAATAAGATAATCAGAGTGCGGAATGAAAAATACCAATGTATATATATAATTCAAAAAGAGAGAGTGAGCGGAAATCACTCCATCAAAGGCAGCGAAAAGTATGATCAAATCAAAGCTAAGTTTTACAGATCCAAGTCTTCAAAAGATAATAGTATAAAAGTCTAAGCTAAAGTCTCCTCTATCTTATACAAGATATCTTCATAATCATAAACAAAGGAGACCAAACATGGCCTTTCCCACACTAAGGTCGAGCTAATCTGGGTACGGAGTGTAACCACCCACGGGATCTTCACCGTGACCTTCACAGTATCCAAGACCTTCAGAGTAGTATGAGACATCGGGGTCCATCTCGATGATGGAGCCATCAGCTTCTTTGACACCTGCAGAGTAATCTAACAAAACAATTGCACAAAAAGGAATGAGTTCGAGAGAACTCAACAAGGCAGTTATTCCATAATACATAAGTCATATAATACAAGTCATAACATGATGCAAGATGATATGAAACAGATGATGCAAGTATGATTCTAACTCTATACATGCTAGTCTCTATGGTAGACATGCTTTAAGTCATAGCACTATACTTTTTTAGGTAAGTCTCAATCACTCAGCTCCAATTGGTAATGGGTCTTGCATCCATCTCAAACAATCCATGGTTGGGGTTTCGATCACCGCTCTCTCACATCACCAGTTGGTCTAATTAGTGGCGCCTGTCAAGGTAAAGCCTAACCCAATGCAAGTCATCTACTAAGTCATATCATGTCAGATCCAGATACATCCATTCCTCCCATCTCGGGATCCTTTCCGGTATCCTTCACACTAGAGTCAACGTATTCGACTCTCTCAAATACGGACTCACCAACCCTATTGGTCATCCACAAATAGTAGACGGGAAGCTCTCACATCCTCTCACGGATATAACTCACCAGTCTCGAGTGCTCGTGCTCCCAAATCCAGCTACTTGCAACCCTACCAATAAATGGCCTCTAACGAGTATTCGTAGTGTGATTTATGTCCTCTCACGGGTTGGTAACCAGTCTTGAGCGCCCATCAAACCACACTACTACCACAAGTCGTTCGGTCTCAATGCCCTTCCGATTCGGGTCTGATACAACAGGGATGTCCTAACCAACACATCTAGACAAGTCCTATGTGTGTCATCCAATAATCCGGGAAAGCGTCGATGGGCATCTTCGGAAAACATCCCATACTATTCCCTCCGATGTCCAAGGACATAAATGTCAAAAGGACATTCCCCATTCCCAAATCATAGTTATCCAATCACATTCTCAGTTTCATCATATCATACATCCATGATACTTCATCATATTGAAAGATAAGTCATAACATCACATGATCAATCATATATGAAATTGACAAGAAATAATAATCATGATAAGCAAGAGTATATAAACATGATACTACTATCATAAAGTACCTACAGTAATCATATAATGTCTAAATACAACCAATAAGCTAAGCCTACTAAGTTGTCAACATCAATGTAATAATCACATAGTCTATATTATATGGGTATAACCGTCCTTACCTTGAGTCGCGATGATGATAATCCAAAGGTCACAAAAGAATGATCCAAAAATGGTATTAAGACCCTAGACAAACATAAATGAAAGATTAGAAAAGAAATCGGGAAAATCGGAGGTCCAATGGATCAAATCGGCGAAGTACATAGTTCAGCCATCAATTGGTTGACTGACTTGGTCGACTGACCCAATCGACCAAGTGAACAGTGTCGGGGCTGAATAGTGATTTTTGGCCCGAAACCGATCTTCCGAGGCTCAGATCGATCCGAAACTTGGAGGGATTGATTGTAACAGTATAAGAACACTATCTAACAAGTAATTAGCATAATCTAATGGTCTAATTTGGAATCTCCAAATTGAAACCCTAAGTTCTAAAAACAAGAATCATAGCATAAATTGAAATCAAATGAAGGAATTAGATAGGGGAATTGATAAGCAATGGATTAGGATCATATGCTAGCATAGAAAATAGACTTAGCACACTTCATACTTCAGTTTAAGGCAAGAATGCAAGATGCAAAGAAGAGATTCATAGAAATGCATATGCAAGAATCAAAATGAAAGCATAGCATAGTTAGAAATTGAATGAGATCATGGATTAATCAAGAGTGAACACTTGAAGTGATGGTTGCAAGGTTGCAGCATCAACTTCAAGGTTACAACAGCAAGAAGAAGAAGAGAGTAGAGTAGAATAGAGAGTGAGGATGAGAATGCATACTGTAACAACCCCCGTTTTTCTAACCCGGAATCCGTATTGCAGGTCCGAGAACCCGAAGGTCTAGTAGGGTTAATTTTGTGGAGTGTCCAGATAGAAGTCCATGATCCATATCCGTAACCCATGGATCTGGATTCTCTTGTTGAAGAATCTGCCTTACTAGGAAGTTGGATCTCTGGTAGAAGGCAAGTGGTGTTTGGAGATGTCCGGAATGAAGGTAAGACCTCCCCCATGTGTTGTTTTGGGTTAGGTTGGGTTTGGGTTTCAACCCCCTGAGCAAAGCACCCTTGTATAGCAATATACTTGGGGGCGGTTGCTAGTGGCGATTGATTAAACCAAGCGACCTTAGTGTGGGAAAGTTGTTGTCATAGACCTCCTTGGCTGATTGGATCAACCAAGGGTATGCTGTATGGATAGAAAACTCCAAAATTGGTCGGAAACTCTTCAAACGACATCGGAACACTTTGAAATTTATAGGAGAATTCTAAAACAACATATAAAGACTATCTATGATGATCTAAACATCTAATAAGGCCATTGGAACAGAAATTCAATAACTCACCTAATAGGCTTAGTCCGCGGATTCTCACAGGCAAGCTAGAATGAATGGGGATTCATTCTAAAGGTAAGAAAACAGTAGATGTCACACCCCACCCAGCCAGATCCTGTCATACCCGAATACCTGTGGGGGTGATACACCGCAAGACCTAGGTTCAATGACAATTTCATACAACACATGATATAGCATAATTAAAAGGATAAGATTAATCAAGTTCAAGTATTAAAATCCAAAATCCAAAATATCAATTACAATCATCCACGGTTCGAATCCAAAAGACATAAATATCAAAGTTTAGTAGAAACGAGAATAGTTTGTTTGCAGCAGAAAGCCTCTAAGGAAGACTTCTAATGGAAGGCGACTCCATAAAAACAATCCTGACACGAGCATGACGCATCATGTGCATCCATGTCTTCTCCGATCAGGCTCTCATGGAAATCTCCCAATGATGGATCCTCCATGGGAGTGGGGTCCTCATAACCTGAAGAGAAGTCTAAAAATATACACAAATAAAGGAGTGTGTTCATAGAACTCAGTGAGGTTAACTAACATCCATGTCATACATTCATCCATCATTTCCACATCATAAGCATATTAATAACATAAATAAAATGATGTATGATTATGATAATGTAACATCCAGCCCAAACCTAACCCGGACACCCTATTTATTTTGGGATAAAGAAAGACTTGTTTGATATTAGACCTTAAAGTTGGACCTTGATTTCAGTGTTATTATCTTTGAAAGCCTTAAGAAGTCATGCCAGACCTTTCCCTTAGGGTAGACCTGTAATATCTAGCCTTATCCTAACCTTGACCCGGCCCGGAGTCTGTTATGTTTGTGGGTCCGAAGACCCAAAGTGGGGGAAATGAGACTTGTGGACCCTTTTGGTTGATGTTTTGGTGTCGGAACCCAAGCCCTTGGACATTGACGATGATGCCCCTCACTTGAGAGCATTGTCAGTGTTAGTTTTGAATCTGCGCACCAAAGAGGGGTGAATTATTTGAAATACCAAATGAACTCCTGTGCTCAATAAAAATATATTTCCTGAAACTATACTTCTTGATGGACTTGTAGGAGAAAACCCCACTCCATTTGACCCCATATAGCCCTCCAAATCCCTGTCCGAAGTTGCTGAACTGTGTCTGGCAAATCCTGCTTGCGCATCAAAGAAGGTGAGATTAGTTGGTGGACCTAATGACCTACCATGCTTGATCCAAAGGTATTTATGGAAACTAGACTTCTTTATTGACTTGTAGGAGAAAACCTCACTCAATTTGACCTTGTATAGCCCTCCGAATCCCTGTTCGACGTTGCTGAACTATTTCTGGATTTTCTGCTGAAACCTGTTACCTGTTTTGGTCGATCCTTTTGGTCAATGCCATCAACCAAGGACCATCGACCAAAGTTGCCCAGAATCGAGAAAAAGATGCTTTTTGGATATTCCTTCATCTATTTAATTGAAACCTCAAACCTAGAATGATATTTTACTCATTTCAACATCTGAGAACGTGGGAAAGCTCCTTTTAGGCTCCTCATTGGCTTGGGTGATGATCTTCTACAAAAAAAATCATTGTCTCTCTTCTCTAATCTCTTCTCCAAGGTATGTAATCTCTCACTCTCTCTCTAATCTACTTCTACCTCATCTTGTTCTTGCTACTGAGTTCGTGAAGAAGGTGCTGCAACCTTGCAACCACCTCTTCTACAAGCTCTTTTGCTTTGATTAAACCTCTCTTCACCCTTTCCATGCTATGATTCTCATACATGATGTTCTTGCTTTCTTATTTTGATTTTTCTCTTCTTTACAACATGAATTCATCTCTTAATCTAATTTTCTCTTTCAATTAGGTCTGATTATATGTTAGTATGTATCTCTAATCTACTGCCCATCATTCCCTTAATTGAATTCCTAAGTTCTTTTGCAATTGCAATTGATTTCATTGATGAACATGATTCTTGTAAGTTTGAACCTAAGGCTTCAAATTGGGGGTTTTCAATTTGACCATTGGATCATGTTGATTCTTGCTACATAGTCTCCTGCTACTGTTCCTAACCTATTCCCCAACAAATTCTCTAGCTTCCCTTTCAATTCCATCAATTTCTCATGAATGCTAGGATTCTTGTCTTTAGAACATAGGACCTCAATTTGGGGGTTTTCATTTGGACCATTGGATTGTGATAATACTTGCTAGGTAGTGTTCTTACATTGTTATTAATCATCCCTCCAAGTTTCGGATCGATCCGAACCCCGGAAGACCCATTTCGGACCAAAATCCACTATTCTGTCCCGAAGACAATTTTGGTCAATCCTTTTGGTCGATACCATCGACCAAGACCATCGACCAAAGTTGTTGCTGACAGCAACCTTGGCCAGTTTTGATCCAATTGACATCCAATCTTCCCGATTCCTTCTCTAACTTATTATTGATGTTTGTTTAGGGCCTTAACAATTATTTTGGACTATTTCTTGGTACTCTCAATTCATCATCAATTCAACCCAAGGTAAGGATGGTTATCTCCATAAACATATAGATCATCAACTTATGATTCATGTTCTTATTTATGAATAGAATCTCTTGATTTCTTTTAATCTTTATAAGACTGTTATATATGTGTTAGAACAGTAGTATTGAAATCTTTATACTCTTGTCATGTTACATTACTATTATTGTTTACTTATGTTTATGATGATTCATTTCAATATCATGATTTAACTTGTATTATGAAGATGTATTGGATGCATGAGAAGTGATGAACTTGAATATGTGATTGCCTACGTATAACTTGGGATTGGGGAGTGTCCTATTGACGCTTCTGTCCTTGGGCACCGGAGGGAATAGTATGGGATGTTCTCCGAAGGTGCCTATCGACTCTTTCCCGGGTTATTGGATGACATACATAGGACTATCTAGTTGGTTGGCTAGGTTTATCCTTGTCGTGTCAGACCCGAATCGGAAGGGCATTGAGACAGAACAACCCGTGGTAGTGTATGGTTGGATGGGCGCTCTAGGCCGGTAACCAATCCGGTAGGGGACATAAACCATGCTACGGATACCTGAAAGGGGCCATTTATTGGTAGAGTTGCATATGGATAGACTTGGGCTCACGGGCGCTCAAGACCGGTAAACAACCCGTGAGAGGACGTGAGAGCTTCCTGTTTACTATATGTGGATGACCAATAGGGTTGATGAGTCCGAAATTCGGGATTTCGCTGACTCTAGTGTGAAGGATACCGGAAAGGATCGCCGGGGGCGAGGAATGGACGTATCTGAATCTGACTTGACCAACTGAGTAGATGACTTGCATTGGGCTAGGCTTTACTGTGACATGCACCAGTACTTGACCAAATGGTGATGTGAGAGAGCGGTGACCGATTCCCCTTACCACGGTTTTTTTTATGACTTTACCGATCTTCCCCGGGCATTCCCAAGATATGGAATGGGAGAGTGACAGACGACCCAAAGAAGTACGGTGCTATGACTTAAAGCATGTCTACTTTAGAGACCAGCATTCATAGAGTTAGAACCATACTTGCATCATGCATTCCATTTCATATTGCATCATGTTATGGCTTGTATCATATGGTTTATATGTTATGGAATGACTACCTTACTGAGTTCTTTCGAACTCACTCCTTTTTGCAACATATTTTGTTAGACTTTTCTGCAGGTACTACCACTGTTGACTATGGCAGTCAACCCTCTGGAGGCCGAATTGAAGACTTGTATCATACTGGTGGCGATGAACCAGTTGATAAAGACGAGTAGACCGAGATCGGGACTTGTTTGTAGTAGTTTAGTTTTATATTTGTGTGTTAGGGATGAGATGTCGCCTCATTCCCTTTTTAACCTTTTTATTTGAATTGTCGAGACTATAGCTTAGTTGTTTCACTTGTTATTTGGTGAATCGGTTGTAACCTTTACTTTTAATCGTTTCATCTTCCGCTAATATTATAGGATGGGTTTCCTCCCTCCTTTTTACACTTGATTGTTTATACTAATGAAATCCTTTCCGCACTCTGATGTTATTTGTGAATCCTTCTGAGGTACTTTCTCGACTTTTATTATTAAATTATTTGGAAACAAGGAATTGTTCTTGCGTTTGATTATATTATTGTGCTAAGTGACTATGATCGTTCCTAAACTTGATCGGCGGGACTGTAATTCACTCCCTGGGTAATCCAGATAGGGTATCCCCTTGGTGGATTTAGGGCGGGATGTGACAGATATGATGTTTCTAACTCTATCATGTAGTCTCTATGGTAGACACGCATTAAGTTTAAACACCAATCTCCTTTGGGCGGTCTCAATCACTCTCCCTCAACAAGAGACGTCTATTGGGTTCTTTGCAGTTGTTGGGTAAAGTCCTGTCAAGCCATGGTTGGGGTGTAGGTCACCACTCTCTCACGTCACCGTTTGGTATGAGATTTAGCGCGTGTTAATGATAATCCTAGGCCAATGCAAAGTCATATGGTCTCGTACTATATATGGTCTGGATATCTCCCCTCATGCCTAGTGCCCTTTTGTTCGATACCTTCCCACCTATGAATGGAATCCTCAACAGGAGGCACCTGTTGGATCCCATTCCTTAACCCAGTGGTAATCCACATATAATAGATAGGATGCTCTCCATGTCTTCTCACGGGTTGGTTACCGGTCTTGAGCGCCCAGGAGCCCTTATCTATTATATGCAACCCTACCGCTCTATGATGATAGTGGGCCTGCTTGACACTCAGGACCTAGCCACTAGCATCACGTGTCAACCAGCTTCAATACCCTTGCCGGAAGGGTAATAGTACTCATAGAGATTCCTAGCCCAACACTTCTAGACACCTATCATTCATGCAATTTGGACTAAATGTGATCACATAAGGTCACTACGGTAATGGGCAAACCCACAACCCTAGTTGACAAAAATAAAATAAGAAGAATAATCTCATTCATCTCATACATTCTCGTATCGAATTCATATCAACAATATCAAACTTCAAAATAAAGAGTAATATCCAACATCAAACCTTACTTCTGTTCTTGCAAAGTCACACACAAGCATATCATGATAATCATCAATGTAAAGAAATTTATATAACCAATCAAATAAAAATAACAACATTTAATAATACAAATGGTTAGTGATTCCTCACCTTCCCACTTGATTTTGTTCCTTAATTTCACAATTTCGGCTCACAAAAGTCGACGATTAAACTCACAAGAATCCTAATCATACAAGAAGATTAATAGACATTAATTAGAATGAATTTGGGTTTCAAAAGACTTCCCAAAATCACCCAACAAAAACCCAATCTCTCAACTAGGTTCAAGCCCGCCGTTCTCAACCTAGTTTCGGCGAATTTCACTATTTTGCTATCGATTCGGAGTCGAATCAAAAGGAAACTTTGGAATGTCTAATTGGTAGAAATAGGGTCATAAGGGTACCTTCAATTTTATCCAATTCGTTCTAGATCAAAAAGCCCCAAATTTGGCTCTCTAAATCGCCCGCCGGCATCTCAGAGAGTCAAAACGCGAAATTGTTAGCAAAGATTCGCACAAACCACTTCTAAAATAAAGAGAAACATAAATATAACTAAACACAAGCATTCAATAGACCTAACATGCATCAACGACCCAAATATATCATTTATTGTGAAGAACACCCTATAAAACCAAGCTTAAAGAAGAGGGTTTAAGGATTCTCACATTCTCTAACGATTTCACTATGATTTGGGTGTTGGCACGCTTACGAATGGTTAGAATCCCTTCCTTCCCTTGGTTTCTCCACCTCCTTTAGCATCAGCATCACACCAACATTATAAAATACGAGTATGAGAGAATGGGAACATAAAATAGGGTTTTAAATAGTAAAAACCTGCGTCTACCTCGAACTGGGCATGAGGCGGTCGACCGGCCGTTCAACCGGCCCTGGTTGAGGGGCCAACCGAGGTTCAATTCTGGTTATTTTTTGCATGGTAGAAAGGTCTTTCGATGATCTACATTTGGGTGAAATTACCTCATCATTTGGATTTTCCATCATCGTTTTCCAAATGTGCCAATATCGCATTTTAAAACCTTTGTGACTAAACTTCTCTCTTCTCTAAAATTCCAGGAGAGGTGTCAAGTCATCACTAGGGTCATCCACTTGCATTAGGTCCACTTCCGAACCTTTGGGTTCCATTCGAATGGCCCACAATTGTCACCGACTCGAGGCCCAGGTTGGCGGTCCTGAAAACATGGGTTAACGGGTTAGAAATCCAGGATATTTCACAGTAGATCATGAATAGAAAACAATCTAGGAATAGATCTAACATAGATTAGAATTAAAAAAAAAAAACTACAGTAGGAGTAAATCATGGTCTCATGCAAGATCAAATCATTGCAAATACACCGTATGGTCTAAGGAAAGAGTAGAGTGAATAAGAATTCACTCTAAAGCATTGAGGATCTGAGATTAGGCCATTACAGTAGTGTAAGACCTTCCTCACAATCAAAACAAAGAGTAGAAACAGTAGAGAGAATGATTCAAGAGAGAATAAAAGCTAATATTAACCTTGTAGAAGAAAAATCAATGGAGGAACTTGCTTGGATGCTTGGGGATCTTCCTTGTCTTGAGGAGGAGGCTCTAGGGTTCTTCTCACATTCTCTAGAGGCTTAGAGGCAAAGTGGTATGAATTAGATTGAGGTTTTAATATATAGGGCTCCCAAAACATAAAATTTCCCAAAATAGTCAATTTTTCCCTAAAGGATGCCTAGGTCAATTGTCTTGGTCGATTGGATCAACCAAAGGGATCGTCCAAGCAATGCCAAGGTGCAAAAATGTTGAATTTTGGTATCCAATAGCCTCGGGCTTCACTTGGGTCCTTACCAACTTAACAAAGGGTCTTAACTGACTTCATAGTACCTTCTAAGGGTGTCAACACTGTATTCTTGGTCCACCATTCCAATCAAACTTCATTCAAGCCATCTCTTCTTCCAAACTCACTCGCGGTTTCCATACTTCGATCTACATTTACAACCACCTAGGGTTCTAGGTCAGACCTAATGGGTTCAAATTTGAATAGTCCACAACTGTCTTCTTCCTTCACTTCGGGTCTTCGGATCTGGATTTTCGGATTAAGATTTTGCGGGATTTCACACCATCCAAATTGAACCCATTGGATCTTAATTGGAACCAATGGAAGCAGATGGTGATGATGCCAAGTTGGATACCTTGTCTGATTTTTGGAAGAAGATGCAACTTGAATGATGATGGACATGGTGGATGGACCATAAGTACAATGTTGCACAAGTGGAAGGTCCTATAAAACTAGGTAAGACCCTTTTAAAACTTGGAAAAGGACCCAAGAAGAAGCTAGGGATTTTGGTTCACCAAAACACACTTTTTGACCAAAAAGGAATAGGTTGGTTGATTGCCTTGGTCTCCCCAAGTGAAAAAAGGGTACTGGGGCAAATTTGTCATTTTTTGATAAATTAGGTTTTTGAAGCCCTATTTAAGTGTTTTTCATTCTAAAACGTGTCATTATATTCTAAAGTTGTTGGAGAATGTCAAAAAAACCCTAGAGCACTCTATCCAAGGCCAAGGAAGATCCCCAAGCATCCATGAGATTTTCTATTTGACGAACCTTCTTCTTCAAGGTTAGTAAACACTCTCATTCCTTCTAGATATATTCTCTTTATTGATTCTACCCATTATTGTGATTGTGAGAAAGGTCTTATTCTACTGTAATGATCTACACTTTCATCCTCATAGTCTTATTGTGAATCCCTATTCACTCTATTCCTTCCATGAACATCACGATGTGATTTTGGTAAAATCCTAGCATGACTTGCATAATTGTATTCCCTTTTGATTTATTTGATTTCTAATCCATGCTAAATCTATTTCAACGTTATTTTCAGACATTGATCTATCGTTTTCAAAGTCCTAGAGTGAATTTCCACTCACTCTAGTCTATTCGTGAAATCTGCAGATAGATTTCGAATGAAGCCTAGTATGTGATCCGTTAGGCTTTTATTCTTTTGACCATGATTGAGGCCTAAAACATGTTAGATAGTCTCCTTATGTTATTTCAAAGTTTTCCTATTAATTTCAATGTGTTTGGAACTCAAACAATAAGTTTTCGATCAAATCTAGGTTTTACTGTTCGTACTAGGAAGGCTTGGTCGATTGCCTTGGTCTCCCCAAGCGACTAGCCCAAGTGACCAAAGGGTACAATGACAACAAGTTGCCCTGTTTTGACCCCGTTTCATCTTCGATCCTTTAGGGTTTGTTCGTAATAATTAATCTTTGTATGATTAGGGTTTCTTTGGCAACTTTGAACCGATCCTTCAGTCTATCCTTCGGAGTTTTCAAATCGAACTTAAGTAAGGATGTTCACTTACAAATAGCATGACTACTTTTTGTTTTGAGTGCATGATTTTATTTACTGTTTTTAGGACTTGTTCTTGATAGATATGCATATTTGGTATGATTGTGAATGTTGGAATGTGAATGGATTATGATATGATGTTATATATGGAATCATGTGGTAATGTTGTGAAATCCCTCACAAACCCTAGTCCGGAAATATATGTTGTAGGTCCGAAGACCCGAAGTCAAGGTAGAAAACAGTTGTGGGCCCTCTCATTTAAAACCATTGGAAGAAGATGTAGCTTGAAGGATGAAGGACTTGGGAGATGGACTATAAGTACAGTGATGACATCCTCGGAAGGTCCTATAAAGTCAAGTAAGACCCTTTAAGTTGGAGAAGGACCGAAGTGTGGCTTGAGGGTTTCAGAGACCAAAAATCTGTTTTTTATCACTTGGCATTGTTTGGTCAATTGCCTTGGGGTGACCAAAGCTTCCCTCGAGACAGATTTGGTATTTTGGAAATTAGGTTTCCGGAGCTCTATATATACAAACTTCTATCTAATTCATACTACTTTGCCTCTAGCCATTGGAGAACATGAGAAGAACCCTAGAGCTCTCTCTTCAAGGCCAAGGAAGAATCCCAAGCATCCATGGGAGTTTCCTCCGTTGATTCTTCTTCTACAAGTTTAGTATTCGCTCTCATTCTCCGTAGATCTATTATCTCTTTTGTTTCTACTCTTTATTGGGATTGTGAGGAAGGTCTTATGATACTATAATGACCTAATTCTTCATCCTCATAGTCTTAAAGTGAATCCCCATTCACTCTATTATTTCCGTGAGCAACACAATGTGATTTCGGTGTTTAACCTAGCATGATGACCATGATCTTATTCTTATTTAGCCGTTTGATTTCTAACCTATGCTAGATCTATTCCTAGGTTGTTTTTTTATCATGATTTACTGAATTCTTATCTCTAAAGTGAATTCCCATTCACTTTAGTCTATCCATGAGAATCTGCGGATTAGGCCTATTATGTGATTTGTTGGATCTTCACTCCGATGAATATGTTAGATGCTTAGATCATGATAGATAGTCTCCTTATACTATTTCAGAATTTTCCTATTAATTTTGAAGTATTTGGAACTCAAACGAGAAGTTTCCGATCAAAACTTAGGTTTTTTGTCCTTACACAAAGGCTTGGTCAACTGCCTTGATCGCCCCAAGAAACCAAGCCAAGCAACCAAGGGTGTCCTAGGCAACAACTTTCTCTATTTTGGCTCCATTTTGACTCCGATCGTTTAAGGTTTGTTCCTTATGCTCAATACTTGTTTGTTTAGGCTTTCTTTGGTGACTTTGGACTTACCCTTGATGTAAAATCCAGCTTTTACCTAACCTTGACCCGACCCGGTCATTGTTGTGTTTGTAGGTCTGAAGACCCGAAGTGGTGGTAGGAGGGACTTATGGGCCCTACTGGTTGATGACGTAATGTCAGAACTCCAGTTTATGGACATTGATGATGCTGCTCCTTCCTTGAGCACATTAGGAGTGTTAAGTTAGAATCTATGCACTGATGAAGAGTGAGACAGTTGAAATATCAAACGGACTCCTGTGCATAATCCGAAGGTACTCCCTAAAACTAGACCTCTTGAGTGAACTGTAGGAGAAAACCCCCATGCAATTTGACCTTGTATAGCCCTCCAAGTCCACACCTAAAGTTGCTGAACTATTCTGTAAAATTCTGCAGAAACATGTTTTGGTCGATACTATTGGTCGATACTATCGACCAAATGTATAGCCCAACAGATTTGCTTGAACCCGATTTAAAGATTCTTGGAATATTCTTTTCTATTTATTTATTCCTCGAGACTGGAGCCCTTGTCACATCCACCCAGCCGGTACCCCATTTGGAATACCCGGGATGTGATCCACAGTCCAAGGATCAATGATCTGAGGTCCATGCCTCCCACATACACGGTAACACAATCATGAACAGTAATAATCAATGGTAAAAAAAACAGCTAATACTAAGTATCATGAATAAGATAAGATTAACTAAATCAGAGTGCGGAATATAGATAATAATAAAGTGTGATCAAAATCATAAAGGGTGAGAAGGTGTGGTAGCCACCCTCTCAGAGCAGTGGAAAAGAAGTAAATCAAGTTAGTTACATATCCAAGTGTCACCAGAATAATTCAAAGACAAGTTAATTACAATATCCAAGGTTCCACAAATACACCAGGGGAATGGGGCACTATGCTAGGGTTTCTTCTATACTAATGGTAGTCTCCTCAACCGTACGGGTGAAGTAAACCCAATGCTGCCGCTCCCGCACAACTGTGGGGCTAACCCTGGTGCGGATAGTAATCCTCCTCGGCTCCAATATACGGATCCTCACCGACGCCACTACCCGGAGGGTAGTATGTGGAATCATAGTCCGCCTCATAGGAGGTGCCATCGTAATCTTCGGTACCTAGAATGTAATCTAAAACATTTGCACAGAAAGGAATGAGTTCGAAGAACTCAGCAAGGAAGTTATTCCATAATTAGAAATCATACACATTCAGAACATATAATAATGCAATGTGATATGGAACATATGATGCAGATATGAGCCTAACTTTATGAATGCTGGTCTCTAGGGTAGACATGCTTTAAGTCATAGCACCGTACTTCTCTGGGTCGTCAGTCACTCTCCCATTTCCATATCTTGGGAATGCCCGGGGAAGATCGGTAAAGTCATCAAAAAGCCGTGGTAAGGGGATCGGTCACCACTCTCTCACATCACCATTTGGTCAAGTACTGGTGCATGTCACAGTAAAGCCTAGCCCAATGCAAGTCATCTACTCAGTCGGTCAAGTCAAATTCAGATACGTCCATTCCTCGCCCCGGCAATCCTTTCCGGTATCCTTCACACTAGAGTCAGCGAAATCTCGGATTTCGGACTCATCAACCCTATTGGTCATCCACATATAGTAAACGGGAAGCTCTCACGTCCTCTCACGGATTGGTTACCGGTCTTGAGCGCCCTGTGAGCCCAAGTCTATCCATATGCAACTCTACCAATAAATGGCCCCTTTCAGGTATCCGTAGCATGGTTTATGTCCCCTACCGGATTGGCTACCGGCCTAGAGCGCCCATCCAACCATACACTACCACGGGTTGTTCGGTCTCAATGCCCTTCCGATTCGGGTCTGACACGACAAGGATGAACCTAGCCACACAACTAGACAATCCTATGTATGTCATCCAATAACTCAGGAAAGTGTCGATATGCACCATCGGAGAACATCCCATACTATTCCCTCCGATGTCCAAGGACAGAAGTGTCAGTAGGACACTCCCCAAATCCCAAGTCATACGTAAGCAATCACACATCCAATCTCATCATTTCTCATGCATCCAATGCATATTCATAATAGTAATCAAATCATGATATTGAAACGAATCATTATAATCATAAGCAAATCAAAATGATAAAGTAATACAACAAGAGTATAAAGATTTAAATGCTACTGTTCTAACACATATGTAATGATCTCATAATGATTGAAAGGAAATTTAGGGATTTCATTCTTTAAATAAAGCACAACTCAATATTTGATGACTTATATGTTTATGGATATAACCATCCTTACCTTGGATGACTTGATGATGAATTGAGAATACCAAGAATAGTCCAATAGAATTGTTAAGGCCCTAAACAAACATCAATAATAAGTTAGAAAAGAAGTCGGGAAGATTGGATGTCATTTGGGTCAAAACTGACCAAGGTTGCTGTCAGCAACAACTTTGGTCGATGGTCTTGGTCGATGGTATCGACCAAAAGGATCGACCAAAATTGTCCTCGGGGCAGAATAGTGGATTTTGGGGATTTTGGTCCGAAATGAGTCTTCCGGTGTTCGGATCAATCAAAACTTGGAGGCATACTTAACAACAGTAGTAGGACACTATAAATCAAGGAATTAACCCAATCCAATGGTCTAATTAAAAAGCCCCAATTTGAGCTATCAAGTTCAAGTGATAAACATCATGGCATGAGTTGGAATTGATTGCATTGATGAGGAATAGCATGCAATAGTTAGAGGAACTAATAGAAATTCGATTGGAATCATATGGCAATGTTAAACATGAACATAATACACTCTATAGCTCAGTTTGATATCAAATGGTATGATGTTAATAGGTAAATCATGGAATACATATGCTAGGCATGAGATATAAGCATAGCATCAATGAATGGCTAAGGGAATCATGGATTGAGTATGAGTAGGCACTTGGAGTGGTGGTTGCAAGGTTGCAGCACCATTCCAAATGTCTCATCAGCAAGATGACAATAGAAAAGAGTAGAAAATGGTAGGGTAGAGAGTGGAATGAGGAGTCATACCTTAGTGTGGAAGATGAAGACAAGAATCAATGATAAACTAAGTGTCTTTGATGAGATACCCTTCACACTAACCAAGGAGTTGCTTTGGGAAGCTCTCCCCACGTTCCCAAGTGAGAAAAATGATTGCAAAAGGCTCAAGGCTCGAA
Source organism: Hakea prostrata (assembly GCF_041222555.1). NCBI lineage: Eukaryota > Viridiplantae > Streptophyta > Magnoliopsida > Proteales > Proteaceae > Hakea > Hakea prostrata. The sequence continues at coordinate 70,130,051 of NC_142606.1, read as the reverse complement.
GTCATATTAAATAGAAAAGGAATATTCCATGGAATCATTAACTTGGCAAACTGGGATATTTTGGTCGATGGTCCTTGGTCGATGGTATCGACCAAAAGGATCGACCAAAATATTTTCAGCAGAAAACTCAGGTGTAGAACAGCAACTTCAAGTAGGGATTTGAAAGGCTATACAAGGTCAAATTGAGTGAGGTTTTCTTCCACAATTCAATCAAGAAGTCTAGTTTTGGGGAATACCTTCGGATTGTGCACAGGAGGTCATTTGGTACATCAACCATATTAATATTCTCCGATGCGCAGACTTTCCTTAAACACTGACAATGCATTTAAGCAAGGGGTATCAATGTCAATGTCCATGGGCTCGGTCTCCGAATCATGATCATCAATCAGAATGGTCCATAAATCTCTTCTTCCACCGCTTCGGGTCCTCGGACCTGAAAACAACAGTGGATCTGGGTCAGGGTCAAGGTTAGAATAGGGCTGGATATTACAGCCCTATTCTCGCGTTGTTAACATCTGGGAACATGGGAGAGCCTCTCAAGAACTCCTCCTTGGTAGTGGTGAAGTATCTTCTTCATCAATCATTGCCAACCACTCATTCCTACTTTCTTGTTCCACTTTAAAGGTATGACTCTCTCTCTCTCTCTCTCTCCTAATCACTTTCTCACCCATCTTTTCTCTATCTCACTGTTGGGACCATGGCCAAGGTGCTACAACCTTGCAAACACCTTGCGATGAACCTTCTAAACCCCATACAATGATGTTTTCACCGATATGACTATGATTGATTCACCTCATGATCATTAACTACACATTTCCATGATTTATTGCTTACCAACTTGCTTTATTTACCAAAACTGAGATGAAGCTTATGATTAACCTAATCTATACCTTGCATATGAGTTCAATGTTACTTCTAAATGATTCCCTACCTAATCCCCCATGTTTTTCCCCAATTTGCATTAAGATGTAGCCAATGCCATGATCTACAACTCTTAACCTTGATATGTCAATTTGGGAATTTCCAAATGGACCATTGGATTATGATGATTTCTTGATAATTAGTGCCCCTATGTTGTGCTTAGACTATCCTCCAAGTTTCGTGTTGATCTGAGACCCGGAAGACCAAATCTGGGCAAGAATCCAAAAAGCCAGCTTGCTGTCCAAAAATTGATTTGGTCGATACTATTGGTCGATACTATCAACCAAATGTATCGACCAATAAAGTTGCCATCAGCAACTTTTGCCTAGTTCTGATTCGTTTGATCTCCAATTGTTCTGATTTCTTCTTTAACCTTTCATATATGCTTGTTTAGGACTTTAAGGCTATTTGGGCCACTTGCTTGTGATCTTGGACCATTCTCTTCTCCGATTCAAGGTAAGGATAGTTATCAATATAATTACCTAAGATATGGAATCTTGACTTGGTATCCCTAACTTAGTAAATATAGTTTATATTTCATATTCTTATCATGTTAGACTTGCTACATATGTCTTTCAACAGTAGCTTTGTGTTTACATTATGTTATTTCAATGTCTTATCATGTTTATCAATTTCAATATATGATGACTTATGTCAATGTCATGAATTGAATGTTTATTATGATGTTGTATCTTGTGAACTGATATGATGAACTTGGGCATGTGATTGCTTAAGTATAACTCGGGATTGAGGGGTACCCTACTGGTGCTTCTGTCCTTGGACATCGGAGGGAATAGTATGGGATGTTCTCCGAAGGTGTCCATCGACGCTTCCCGGGTTATTGAATGACATACATAGGACTTGTCTAGATGTATGGCTAGGATGTCCCTATCATATCAGACCCGATTCGGAAGGGCATTGAGACCGAACAACCCGTGGTAGTAGTGTGGATTTGTGGGTGCTCAAGACCGGTATCCACTCCGTGAGAGGACATAAATTGCATTACGGTTACCCGAAAGGGGCCATTTATTGGTAGGGTTGCAAATGGCTAGACTTGGGCTCACGGGTACTCAAGACCGGTGAAATGATCCGTGAGAGGGATGTGAGAGCTTCCCGTTTACCATTTGTGGATGACCAATAGGGTTGATGAGTCCGGTGAGTAATATCCGTGACTCTAGTGTGAAGGATACTGGAAAGGATCCCGAGAGGGGAGGAATGGATGTATCTGGAACTGACATGATATGATTAAGTAGATGACTTGCATTGGGCTAGGCTATACCTTAACATGCGCCAATACTTAGACCAAACGGTGATGTGAGAGAGTGGTGACCGAAACCCCCAACCATGGATTTGTCCGAGAGGGATGCAGGACCCAATTTTCCCCCCGGTGATGAGTGACTGAGACTACCTAAAGAAGTATGGTGCTATGACTTAAAGCATGTCTACCATAGATGACTAGCATACTTAGAATAAAATCATATTGCATTATATGCCTCATATCATCTGCATCATGTTATGATTATCTTGTGATTTATGTGTGGTGGAATAACTTCCTTGCTAAGTTCTTTTGAACTCATTCCTTTTCTGTTGCAATATTTTGTTAGGCTATTCTACAGGTGATTACTCTGATGGCACACTCCCTGAGGCGGACCCGGATACCTCATACTACTATCCGGAGACTAGCTACATTGAAGACTTCGGTGACCGTACCGAAGAAGATCACCCGGCGTACCAGGATTAGCCCTGGAGTTGTATGGGAGCAGTCATGTTGGATCTCCATGGTCCTCACCTTTGAAGAGGACATATCCATTGTGGAGGAGACTTATGAGTAGTTACCCCTTCTTTTTGTGACAATTAAACTTAGAAGAATTGTAATAACTTTAACTTATCTTCATAACTTGAGACTTGTACTTACCTAAATTTTGACCTCACTTCCGCTTGGTGAAGGAGTGGATTCCCGCCCACGCCTTCTTAATTTATCTGATTTGATATTTATTTCCGCACTCTGATTATCCTTGATATCTTATTCCTGAATTCTATTTTATTGATTGTAGCTTAATATTGATTGTTCATGATTGTGTTATTGTCGATGTGGCTGATGTGGTCTCTAAACTATGGATCTTCGGGGCTGTGGATCACATCCCGGGTATGCCAGATAGGGTACCGGCTGGGTGGATGTGACACTTGATCTGTTTTCTTCAGAGTTTACGAATCAAATTTAAGTTGAGTGCATTCACTCACAACTGACATGATTACATTCTCCATAGTGATAGAACTTGTAAACATGTGTTAGCTACTTTTATAGGACATATTCATATTTGTTATACTTCTGTAATTTCAGTTAACGTTTCAATATGCTAACTTGCATACTTGTATGTTTCTGAATGATCCTATTTTGATTTGACTTTGATATGATATATTATGTAATTATGTGTTTGCTTAAGTTGTATGGAATGGGAAATGCCCTCTTAGTGTTTCTGCCTTGGGACATCAGTGGAGGTGGTATGGGATGCTTTCCATGATTATTGGATGACTTACTTAGGATTTGTCTAGATGAGTTTGGCTAGGAAACCCCGTCATATCTCACCCCATCAACGAGGGCATTGATGCCGAGTGACCCGTGGCAACAATGGGGATTATGGGCTCTCAAGACTGGTATCTGATTCGTAAGAGGACATAATCACATTGTGGGCGCCATTCATTGGTAGGGTTGCACATAATAAACCTGGGCTCATGGGTGCTCAAGACCTATAGGTAACCCGTGAGAGGATATGAGAGCTTCCCGTTTACTATATGTGGATGACCAATAGGGTTAAGAGTTCGTAGTCCGATTGGTTTGGTGCCATAGGATACAATGACTCTAGGGAGGGAGATATTGGAACAGAATGCCTTTACACAAATGGGAGGTAGACGGGAAATATTCGGCTCCGAGATTGATATGAATCAGTAGATGACTTGCATTGGGCTAGGTATAACCCTGACACATGCCAATACTCAGACAAATGGTGGAGTGAGAGAGTGATGACCTAAACCCTAGCCATGGAATGTCAGAGGGATGCCCTGATCCAATTACTGCGGAGAACCCAAAAGAATGTCAGTTGAATGCCCTTTTGGTGTTTCTGTCTCGGGACATCAGTGGAGGTGGTATGGGATGCTTTCCTATGGTGCCCCTTGGTGCTTTTCATAATTACTAGTTGACGTACCTAGGAATCGTCTAGATGTGTTTGGCTAGGAAACCCTGTCACACCCCACCTGCCGGTCTTGATTACCCGCCCGACAACCCTTGGGGGCGAGAGGGTTCTTTGATACGAATTATCTCCCATACGAGAGGGTTCTTTGATACGAATTATCTCCCATTTCCTATGATGTGAAACCATCTGTGCAATTTATTATAACATACAAAGAAAAAGGAATGACTTCTGACGAACTCAGTAAGGATAACACATTTCTCATATATATCAACACAATCAATAATGCATATATGATATGAATGATATGCAATAGTATGAATGCTACTAAGATCTAACTATGCAAGTCTCTAGATAGTTGACATGCTTTAAGATATAACACCAGCCCTCCTCTGGGTAGGTTTAGTCACTCTGATCCCTCACGGGCTGGTTACCTCTGTTGGGATCCTGGGTAAAGGGGTAAAGTCCTCATCAGGTATCCATGGCTGCGGATTAAGTCAACACTCTCTTACCACGACCATTGGCAGTGAGTATTGGCGCATGTCGGGGTTTCTAATCCAATGCAAGTCATACTGGTAACACACTACATGAAGTCCAGATACTTCCCTATGGCACCAACCAACTCGGTTTCGTATCCTTCACAACCTAGGAGTGAGAATCCTCACGGACCAGCTACCGCTGTTGGACTCCACTCCCTAACCCTATGGTCATCCACATATTGTTGGGGCGGAATGCTTTAATGACTCCTCACGACACTCGGTTCGCTCCTTGGACGTCCATGAACCCAACCCTAACATATGCAACCTTACCATTGCATGAACAATAGTGGACCACTGAGTCTCCTCACGGATTGATTACCGTTGTAGGATGAAATAGAGTCACGTCACCATCGTCACGGGTCATCCGGCTTCAATTCCCCTACCGAAAGGGTAGTAGTATGTGGGGTACCCAACCATGCAATTCTAGACTCGCTAGGTATGTCATCCAACAATCATGATAGTGCTAGAGGCATCAATAAGCATGTGTCACATACCACAGCCCTCTGATATCTCAAGCCAAGATATCCAAATGGGATACCCTTTCCATCACAATTAGACTACATCATTCACCATCATACCATTACCAGTTGCTCAATATCATAAATGATAAAGTACATAAAAGAACATCACAAACAGCAGTATACAATAGTATTATCATACTTTATATAGTTACAGCAAGGTACATGATTAGTAAATAGTAAAGAGAGCAATTGATTCATCATGTACATGTCATTGCTTATAGACAAGAATGTATGTCCTTACCTATAATTAAGTAAAAGCTTCCTAGAGTGCAAACCAATCACAATTAGAAGACCTTCAATAAAGTCAAAGAACACCTAAACATAGGGTTACAAGATTATATAAGAGACATGAGTCAAATTGAGTAAAAGCCAAAAGTCACGTTGCTACTATGACCCAGCCGGTTGTTTGGGCCGGTCGCTTGAGCAACCGCCCAAAAAACAAACTGTTCAACTCCGAAACTCAGGCTTTTGATCATTCGATTTCAATCTGGTTTTTGGATGATCTCAATCCGAATTCCAAACTGAACAAGTCTATAACCAAGGAGCAACACAGAACCCTAAAATTAACACAGATCCATCACCCAAATCATCTCCCTTTATTAGATCCATCCTTTATTCAAATGCAGGGATTCGTTTTCGGACAGGATCCTTTCAAGAACATTGAAAAGGGGATACAGCCAATCACAATTAAGTTACCCCAACATTATGGAGATAGATCCAACACCAAACCAAAGTTGAAAGAAGAGAATGGGTGAATGGAGATTCACATACCTCAACTAGGTTCACAGAACAGAGGAGGACTAGATTTCAGGTCTCAATCCGCACTTCACTCACCTTCCAGCACGTCTCCACTGCCACCTAACCATCCAAAATAGCAATCTCAAATATAATAATATGTTAATAGGGCAAGGGTTGATATGTTAGAGAACAGGGGCAAATTAGGGCAATTTCCCGCAAGCAGGACCTGGCAGTCACTTGGCGCGGTTGACACCCAACCTCAACCTAACCTTAATCAACACATGGGGGAGGTCTTACCTTCATTCCGGACATCTCCAAACACCTCTTGCCTGTACCAGAGATCCAACTTCCCAGTAAGGCAGGTTCTTCATCAAGAGAATCCAGATCCATGGGTTCAAGGTATGGATCATGGACTTCTATCCGGACACTCCACAACTTAACCCGGCTTGACCTTCGGGTTATCGAACCTGCAATGCGGATTCTGGGTTAGAAATAAGGGGGTTGTTACAAACCCCATCATATTGCACCCTATCGATGTGGGTATTGAGGCCAAATAATGGGGATTTGTGGCCACTTAAGACCAATAACCAACCCATGAGAGGACACAAATCACATTGTGGGGGCCATTCATTGTTAGGGTCACACATAATAAGCCTAGGTTGATGGGCGCCCAAGAGTGCGAGAAGCATAACGGGACACTAGAGCTTCCCGTTTGTTATATGTGGATGACCAATAGGGTTAGGAGTCAACATAGTCCGAGAAGGAGACGACGACTCTAGGGGAAAGATACCGGAACAGATCCCGATAAGCGAGGAAGGGAAGTATCCAACCCTGAAGTGGATGTGACTCAATAGATGACATGCATTGGGCTAGGTGTAACCCTGACACGCACCAGTACTCATAACAATGGTGGAGTGAGAGAGTAGTGACCTAAACCCCAGCCATGAAAAGTCTGAGAATGATGCCCTGACCCAACTACTGCAGAGAACCCAATAGACAGAGTTTTTTAAGGGAGAGTGACTAAGACTGCCTAGAGGAGTATGTGTTTAACCTTAATGTGTGTCTACCACTAGAGACTAGCATATGTTAGAGTAAGATGCATACTTGCACATTGTTTCCTATCATCTTGCATCATGCTTGGTACCTGAATATTTTTTGTAATTGTTATTTGTACTTGAACTACTTGCTGAGTTCTTTTGAGCTCACCCTTCAAGAACAATATTTTAGACTTTGCTGTAGGTGTAGATGATGTTGAGATCTAAGAATACGAGACCATAGCGAGTGATCCGTACAGTCTACAAGATTTTGACAATCACGAACATCATAGTGAAGCATGTCCATGTGATGATTGTGTGTACTGGGATTAGTCTGGTCTTGGAGTTGAAGTGTCCCGTGCGAGAGACAGAGATCTTTGAGTTTGGACATTATCTTATGGACAAGGAAACTTATTATGAATAGTTTTTAAATGAGTTTCTAGACTTCTTCAATTCTTTCAGTTGTAATACATTAGATTCGATCTACCTTCTGCATTGATTTTTAGAGTTTATTTCCGCTATACTCTATACTCTGATTATTCTTTTGTGATCCTCTGAGATCCATTCATTGATTATTTCTTTTTTACATTTATACAATGTTTTTTTCTTGCTCTTGATTATACTATTGTGCTTTGTGGGAGGATGATTGTTGAGAATTCACACCTCCGAGTATTACTGATAGAGTATCGGCTGGGGGGATGTGATAGGTTGTCTTGCCAATGTCACTCTTCTAAACCCTAAGTTGATGGTAACTTGACCTCAAGTCGAATATTATGGGGAATAGATACCAATTATTAAGTGTTAGTTTGTTTAGTTCCCAAGAATCTATACACATTCTTGCGCCATCTTTATCCTTCACAAACAGCACTGGTGCTCCCCATGGCGATACAGTATGCCCGATAAACCCCATATATAAGAGCTTGTTCAGATATCAACGTAACTCCTTCAGCTAACTAGGTTCAATTTTGTGTGGTGCTTTGGACACTGGTACTACTACCCCATAGACCAAATCAGTCTCCCTTTTCAGAAGCAACCTTACCAGATCATTTGGGTGCATTCAAGAGCATCAAACTTGTGTTTAGCACAGAGGCAAGGTTTCTTTAACACCCCTTTTTTTTTTTTTTTTTTTTTTTTTGGGTACAAAGGGACTTTATTAGCCGGGGCATGGGGATATTAATATGCCTCACCAAGAGTCGAACCCACAACCTCTTCACTAAGAGGTGTTAATTTCACCACTAGAACAGCTCTGTGTTGGCTTCTTTGACACCCTCTATCCAACAACTTCCTCATTTTCGAGGCTGATGTAAACATTTTCTTCATAGGCTTCTTCCAATCACCTTGGAATTCAAAGGGAGCTTCACTCTTGGCTTGAACAATATCTTTTTTATCAACACATGTGATAACAACACAGTGTGCGTCCATCAATACATACCCTATAATGGAATCAAAGCATGACACATCCAGCTGAATCAAGTGAGCATCGACTCATGCTTAGCATTCTGAGCCGAGTATGGCTTGTAGAGCACATTCAAGCTCACCAATGTCCTTCATTCTATTCACTAATTCAAAATTTGAAATTAAAATGACCATAATACCCTTAGATGTAGTGTTATGACCGTATTACCCTCTCATAGCCAACCACTAGGTGAAGGAAGGGATTCATCTATCGTTGGAACCAACACACCTCCTCTCCTATCGGTGACTACCGCCCCCAACTTCCCTCCTCCCCTGCTGGTTAATCACCCACCACCATTGATTCAAAAACCACCCAACAAAACGAATAAAACCTAAAAACCTGATCACCATTAATCCTAGATTTTGAAGCTCATGTTCTTGTCTCTGTAGTGGTTTTGGAACCTCCAAGCTCCCTCTATGGCCATTTTTTTTTCACAAGGTTTGTTACCATCAATCATTGTGAGTCAAATTGGCGTTTGTGTTCTTAGACAACACAATTTTACCTCACTGTCATCCCTACTTCTGGCATTTTACTCTTTTAGGACAGTGTAACGTATCAAGGTTAAACTTTCTATAGAGTTATAGGGGAAAAAGATTCAAACTTGGTAAGCTAAATTTTTATACAATATTTCTGAATCGAAATACAAAGAAATAGCGGTAGCTTATGAAAACAAATACACGAAAAAATTCAATTCTGTTAGCAAAAATGCAGTTGGAAACAACGCTTAAAAGACAAGAATTTTGTTGGAGAAAACAATAACGGAGCAATTCAAAATAGAATTCTATCTCTGCAAACTTCGTTTGTCACACCCACAACAGAAAAAGAGGAGAGATTGAATTGAAAGTAGCAGGAAAAACAAAATTCCACCAAGAATTGGAATCAAATGCTTTGGCTCATCCAAATCTGATTCATTCCTTCAGGTGCACTCGAACTTTCTAGAGTTTTGATTCATTTTGATGCACGGTTTTTAATCGGCACAAGTGGTGATTTCCGGCAGAGGAAGGGGGAAGGTGAGGGCACTGGTCCCTAGCAAGGGGAAGGGGTACAATGGTTTCCAACAGTGGTGGGCAGCTCTGACGAGGTGTCCAAAGAAGATGCATGTGTGAGGGGAGAATCCCTTCACCTAAGGGCTGGGTGTATATGGGAGGGTAATAGGGTCATAACACTATACTTAATGGCATTATGGTCATTTCAGTTTGAATTTTGAATTAGTTAACAGAATGAAAGGCACTCGCTAATAAGGGGAACCAGTATTTTGGAATTGAGTGAAATTGGGTCACCAGTAATTTTTTTCACTTAAGAGGGTTGCCTAGAGTTTCATCCCACACTTAAATGGACCACCAGCAAAAAAAAAAAACTATAAATTTTTTTTGATAGAAAACATAAAAAGAAAGCAAAACAAAACTGTCTCCCCCGAATGTCTTTTTACCTTAGGCCCTGTTTGGTTACATGAATCCATAAATTTCGAATCTCTGGATTCATAAATGGGAAATTTATATCTATTTGGTTGTGTGAATCCTCGGATTCCGTTTGGTTGTGTGAATCCCTGGATTCAAGAAATCTAGAGATTCCCATTTTTACACTAAAAGCATGAATCTGTAGATTTATGTGTATGAGGAGAAATCTCTATTATAAAAATGCTAAACATTTGCACAGTCCCAAAATCACCTTGACGGAATTCTCCGAACCACAGATTTAGGTTAACCAAATAGTTAATTTCATGAACCATAACTCCATAGATTTGAAATCTCTAGATATTTGAAATGTCCAGCCCTTAAGGTTGGAAAGTGACAAGGGCAAATAAGGGTTCAATGTATGTGATCCAGGGAAGAAAGGGGGAGATCACAAAAAGTAGGCAAAGTGAGATTGCTTTCAAGAAATGACAAAAATTGACCGACTCTTGTTGGAGAGAGAAAACATTGGGTAAACAATCAAACTTGGATTAGTGGTCTTCTGATAGGGAAGGGATTTCCCTATCCCAAAGTCATTTAGGATGGAATATCACCGGTGTGAGGTAAAAGGCAGGGATCATGCTATGCAAATGTAATTTTTTTAGTGGTTTTTTTTTCTTTTCTTATTTTAATAAAATGGCCTTTTAGCAAAAAAAGGGGCAAGTAGGGGCGGATCGTTCAGTCTTTTTCCTAATATATAAAGAAGAGTAAGAAGAATGAATTGGTCATTCCCAGTTTACACATAATATATGGTTCTTTTAGAAAAGTGGGCCAATGTCAATTTTTGCATTTTTGTGGAGTATCTTGGAATTAGGGCAAAGTTTTTGGGTGTCTCTAACTTTTACCAAACAAATTATCTCAAAATAATTCCTGGACAGCAATTTGAAATGTTCAAACACGTGGGATGTTGTTCTGAGCTTCAAATACATGGCAGAGGTTCTTCGCAAAAAGCTTTCTTCCAAATAGGTAAAACCTCGTCGGGTATCAACTTTTCGGTTGATGTTTCTGCTTCGCAATCTTTGTAAAGGGAAATGTTAGGTCCCTTTCACTGAGCATGCTTTTCATGGTTTTCTTTTAATTTTTTTATGTTAAAGTTCATGTATTCATTGTTTTCTTTTTACGTTCTAACTCATCTGTGGAAAGACCAATGCTACGATAGATTGTCTCTATTGTTATTATCACTTGTTACAGTGTGTGGTAGATACATAATGGAACAAGGGTTAGAAAGGATACACCCAATCCGGAATGGGTGTTGAATTTTATTAATTCTTGGTGTCAAGAATTAAATCTAAAACCATATGGAGACTCAAGCATCGATCCCCCAATGGACCCACAAGTAGAAAATAGTGACATGTTATTCTCTTCAATGCAAAATATAGTACCTAGGAGCCAAAGGTGGTATGTTAAAGCAGTTAAAGATCCAACTTCCCTAGGGGAGGTCTTGGGTTCGCACCCACTCGGCAGCATTAATATAAAAAAAGTTCCCTTGAGGATGTAAATCATGGTGCGCGCAAGCTGGCCCGGATGAACCTCATATCCAAAAAAAATATATAGTGCCTAGGAGACTTACTATATAGTACCTAGGAGACTTACTATATTGTATTGTGCAGGAATGATTCAACACTCGACTAAGGAGGTGGGATACTCTTGGGGTGGCAAACAAGAGGGTAGATCACTCAACACAATACAACATTGGCAAAAGGCTTAGCAACTAGATGCAATCTAGGACCTGCCACTGGATGCAATCTAGGACCTCTTCTTTATAGCAACAACCAGAATGGATGAGATCACTATTGAAATTTCTGAAGAATAGCAGATCTTGAAGATTGCATCTAATATGGCAGTATTGGCGTTGCATGGACAAGAATCAAGGGTGTGGAATAACTGGAAGGGAAAAGAACCAAAGGGGGGAACAGGAATACCAAGTATTTCTTTATGATTTTTGATTTTTGTACTTGTTTTTTGTATCAAAAAAAAAAAGTTCATGTACGTATTTTTTTTGTTTCAAGGCTTAAATGCGTCTAAATAGTTTGTACTGCTGGTTTGTGTACAACTCCCACCCTCTACAATTCTCTATAATTCTTATTTAAGATTGTGACACATGGCAGTTAATTATCCAAGAGTCAGAATTAGAACTCAATTAGAATCGGAATTTAATATATTCCTAAATTTTCTCCCAATTTCATCTCTCCTTTTTTCTTGAGGCTTATTTTTAGGAATTTATTAGGTTTCGATCTTAATTGGATTCTAATTCTGACACTTGGATAATTAATTGTCACGTTTCACAATCTTACATAGGAATTACAAGGAATTGTAGAGGGTGGGAATTGTAGAGGATATGAACCCGGTTGCCCCACCTCAAAAAAAAAACAAAAAAACAGAAAAGACACAATGGTAGAATAACAATATTACCCCTACGATGGCAACTGATGTTTTGGAAAACGAAATAACTGAATTCTAATAACTATTGTTTCACGGAATTGTCATTTTGTAATTTAAACCCTTTTTAAAAGGGGTGCATGCAAATTGTGATTCTCAAAAGGGGGTGCATGTGAACGGATTACTTTTTGAGGGAGTGCATGTTGAAGACTCTTTTTTCCATTTGTTATACATTGAAATTTCCCATCTATATATAAATGCAAACTTCCCCTATATCCCCATGCAACAATTCCAAATCATTCTCCTATAGGCACGGATCTAAAGCGTCTTGTACTTTAATTGGCTTCCTCCATGGCAACTCTCATTTTATTGATTGGCCTTCTGCTAGTTGCATACTCTATTGTAAGAAACATATACTTCCCACCATCCGATCGATCTTTCAACCTGGCTATTATATTGTTTGTTCCTGATTCATCTTTCTTATCACTTGTTATATTCTCCATGAAATTGCAGGGTTTTAGAGCTGAAAATGCTTCCACACAATATTGGAAAGAGCATCTTGATCTTCCACACCCACCTCATTGGATCACTGCAAAGGCTTCTCCATTGAAGTTCCATCAAATTACAATGTTTATGAAACTCATGGAGGAAAATAAGCTAGCTTCTTACCTACGTTCATTCTGCCAGGACGCAAATCTTGCTTGTTCTACAAACGCACTGGTGAAGAAGACCATGAAGGACACAATCCTACCACCAATGCCACCAATATACCAGTGGACTGATCTCAAACTGAAATATGAAGGTCTTCCAAATGACATACCCTTGTCAATTGCAAGCCAAGGGGGATTGCCATTTTTCCGGGAGTCAATGGTGCAAAAAGGGGGTTATATTCATATTCCTGATCTAAGAGACCCGTTATCATATAGATCATTCTTGCCGCGACCTTTGGCATTAAAATTTCCATTTTCCTTTGCCCAAATTAAGGTGTTAAAGAAGCTTTTCAGTATAGTGGATGAATCAACCATGGATAAGCATATGCAAGGAACCCTTAAGAAATGTGAAGAGAAACCCAATCAAGGTGAGCAATGCACCTGTGCCACTTCTATTGAAGATCTCATTGATTTCATCATCGATAATTTAGGGCGCCATGTACTTATATGGAGTACTGAAAGCATTGAGGGATCTTATAAGAATGTCACGATCGGAGCTGTAAAATTAGTCTATGGAAACCTATCTGAACCACCTGCATTATGCCATAGTCAGCCATTCCCATTTCAAGTCTATTATTGCCACATTCTACAAAAAGTGAAAGTATATGCAGTCGATTTACATGTTAAAAATCAAGTAAATCATGCAATCATGGCATGCCACTATAATACATCAACTTGGAATCCAAAACATCTTGCTTTTACACTTATGGGTTTTGGTCCAGGCCTAATTGAAGTCTGCCATTGGATAAATATGAATGGAATTGTTTGGACAAAAAATTCAGGTTGAACATGATATAAAGATGCAATTATTTCCTAGTCCTGGTTCTTCTTTCTTTCCTTTTCTTTTCTTCCTTTTTTTTCCAAAACAATTAATGTAATTTTGTAAAGTTTTTTCTTTGAATTAAAATACCTAAAGTTTACTTAGCTCTTGCATTCTACAACAACATAGTTAGATTTTTAAGATCAAATTACAATTGACAAATAACGTCTCTTTCAAATTCACCATCCATTTTTCTCTCTTTCCTAAGACTTTGCCCTAGCCCAGAGAGATTCGAACTCTTGATCTCATACCATGAAGCATTGGTCTGTGCCTGCTGAACCAATCACATGGGGCTAATCTCTTTCAATCTTATGAGGTCCTCTTTTTCCTCTCTTCTTTCTCTTTTCAATCAGTTCTCTTCTTTTTTTTCCCCTTCTTTCAATTCTTTTACCCCAATTTTTTTTCCTACTCATTTTTGGGAAAATGTTCAGGGACACCCCAAGATAATTTGTAAAAAGAATAGAACCCCAAAACTATACAAAATTAACGATCACCTTTTTGTTCTGCTAGAAGGAAAATGTTCAGGGACACCCCAAGATAATTTGTAAAAAGAATAGAACCCCAAAACTATACAAAATTAACGATCACCTTTTTGTTCTGCTAGAAGCATTAATTAGTTATGGGAAATGATGAATATACTTTTATTGTATTATTTTAATCTTATAATATAAAATGTAGAACACATTAGAAGGAACTCATGGAGGAAAAAAAAAGTAGATAAAATTGAGCATTCTATTTTATTAGGGACAACATTATAAAATCATAAGAGATTAAGGGCAATTTAGGAATTTGAAATTAGCTAACCATGACTTAGCAAAATCTGCTAAGGGAGTGTATTTTTAAGAGATATTTTGGAGAGATTTTTGATATTTTGAAGCTTGAAAAACACTCCTCTTCCATCTCTGCAAGCTTCACAACCAACAATAGAAAAGTTAGATTTTGACAAAATTGACAGTTCAAATATGAGAACTTCAAATTTTGGAAACAAATGTTGTATTTTGCTCTTACAGAAGCTGGGATAGCATTTGTGTGAAATCCCCGGATTTATACCCCTTTAACCAAGTGGTTTCAAGACCAAAACCCGGGCCTCGAGTCAGCGACAACTGTGGATCATTCAAGTCGAACCCGAAGGATTGAAAATGGAACAAATGTTGGTGGATGACCCTGATAATGACTCAACAACTCTCCTAAAGTTTAAGTGAAGAGAGAAGATCAGTCATAATGGTGTAAAAAGGGTGATTTTAGAACATCCATAGATCAGTGATGGAGAATCCGATTGATGCGAATAAGGTATCAAATTGAAGATTGTCGAAAGACCTTTTCAACGAGCCAAAAATCATTGAAATCAGAGTTCATTTTGGGGTCCAACCATGGGCCGTAAGCTTGGGCCATTTGGGTAAACCAACCCCCATCATATTTTCTATTTAGGGGTAAAATTGGATTTTTGGGTTTTTAAGCCCTATTATAAGTTATAACTCATCCGTAAACGCATTTTTGGAGGCTAAAACAAGGTGGAGGCTTTGGGAAGAGGAGAAAGGAAGGAGAAGAGTATTTCGCATCCAATCAAAGGTGCTCTGCGATGCGAATCATTGCGGGAACGTTGAAGGAAGTGAGAATTCTTAAACCCTTCTCTTTAATTATAGTTGGTGGGAGTTTTATCTTCTCTTCTTTCGTGGAGATCTTGAAAGGGAAGCATGTTAGGTTCTTTGGATGCCTTTATTTTCTTGTATTAATGTTTACCTTGAGTATGAAAGCAATGGTGTGATCCCTTGCTAAGGTTGACTCATTTTGACTCTCCGGATCACCCACGGGTGATTTAGGAGAGCCAAATTTGGGGTTTTTTTATCTGAGTCAAATTAGATCAAATTGAAGGTAATCGTAGGATCCTTTTGCTGTCACTTAGACTTTTCCAAAGTTTTGTTTCGATATAAACTTCGAATTGGTGGCGAATTAGAGACCATTAACTAGTAAGGTTGAGAACTACCCTTTTGTAAAGTAGTGGTGAGAATTTGGATTTTTGTGGGAAGATTTTGGGATATCCTTTGAAACCCAAAACTTAACTCCTATTTTTATTTTGTTAATCCTCTTGCATGAATAGGTTTATATATATTTAGTCACCAACTTGTGGGAAGGAATTATTGAACTTTGGAGAAAGGATCAAAGTAAAAGGTGAAGAATATCTTAACCTTATCTTGCATGTTTAATTATGTTAATTAATTTTTATTATTAATATCTTGACTTGCTTTAGTATTATCTTGTGATTATGTCTTCTATTTTTTTAATATCTTTGAATAGTGATATGAGAATGTATGAGATTGATGAGATTGAATGGATTGAGTTTTTCTTGTTTGAGATTGAATGGATTAAGTTTTTCTTGTTGAATCCTAAATTATTGATATGAAAATTTATAGATGTTGAATTAAATTACTCCTTTTATTTTATGTTGCTTACTAGGGTTGTGGATTCACCCATTGCCCTAGTAACATTATGTGATTGCTTAGATTATAATTGGGAATGGGGAATGCCCTTTTGGCATTTTTGTCGTAGGATACCAGAGGAAGCGGTATGGGACGCATTCCTATGGTGCCCTTGGTGCTTTCTCTGATTATTGGTTAACATATCTAGGGCATGTCTAGAAGTGTTGGTTAGTGACCTCATGAGTACTACTACCCTTTCGACAGTGGTATTGAAGCCGGTTAACCCGTGATGTTAGTGGCTGGGTCCTGTGTGCCAAGCAAGCCCACTACCATCATAGAGAGGTATGGTTGCACATAATAGATAAGGGCTCATGGGCACTCAAGACCAGTAACCAACCCTTGAGAGGACATAGAAAGCATCATGTCCATTATATGTGGATGACCACAGAGTTAAGGAATAGGGTCCAAAGATGCCTCCCATTGAGGATTCCATTCATAGGTGGAAAAGTATCGAACCAACAAGGCACTAGGCATGAAGAGAGATATTGGATACTGAACTGAGTTGGTTGGTGCCATAGGGAAAGTATCTATAGCACATGTAGTACGAGACTGTACGACTTTGCATTGGGCCTAAGATTATCCTTGACACGCGCCAGATCTTATACCAATGGTGATGTGAGAGAATGGTGACCTAATCCCCAACCATGGGTTGACAGGGATTTACCCAACAACCGCGGAGAACCCAACTGACTTGCTTGAGTGCCTTGAGGGAAGAGTGATGAGACCGCCCAAAGAAGACTAGTGTGTGACTTAATGCGTGTCTACCATAGAGACTTCATGATAGAGTTAGGAGCATAATCATTCATATATTATATCATTGTCATTAATTACATCATCGATATTCATGTTATATGTGTGGTGTGAAATCTTGTGAATAAATGCATGGTATGATGTTGAGTTGACCTCACTGAGTTCTATTGAACTTATTCCTTTTTATATGTCTTTTTCTATTAGATTATACTGCAGGTTATGAGGACTTCTTCCAAATGGAGGATTCGTTGCCGACATATCTTCTTGAAGGAGTGACCGAAGAAGAAGTGGACGTGCATGGAGCTTCATATCAGTGTTAAGACTGTCATTATGGAATTGGATCCCATTAGAGAAATAGTTTGGTTTACTTTCCACTACGAATAAAACTATCATCTTTTCTTTTCAAAACTCTGATGTTATACCTTTTGATTTGAAGTAATGGATGATAGTAACCATTATTTCGGTTTTGATAATTTTATATTTGAAACTTGATTTATTCTTGTCCATTTGATTTTGCTATATCATATATTGTGTGGAATTGTCACTAAACCTAGATCTTGATCACCCCCATGGATATTCGGGTATGATCCGATCCGGCTAGGTGGGATGTGACAAGTTGTTCTGAATTATCGGTCTTAAGCTCCTATGAGCCCAACCCTACCAATGAATGGCCCCCAGTATGGTTGTGTCCTCTCACGGGTTGGTTACTAGTCTTGAGCACCACCACCTCACACTGCTGCCATAGGTCACTTGGCCTCAATATCCCCGCCAATAGGGTAATGACATGTTGGGTGTTACCTAACCATGTTCATCTAGACACGGCTAGGGAGAATACTTTATAACACGAGCTTGATCATTTGCTCAAATGTGAAGAAAATTTCTAGCAACAGAAATCTAGAGTGGAATGGCTGAAAGATGGGGAAAGAATACTAAATTCTTTCATGTTCAAGCAATTACAAGAAGAAGACGTAATTAGGTGCTGAAACTAAAAATTGTGATGGTGAATGGAATGCAAATGAGGACATTTATGAATTGTTTGAGGATTACTATGAAGAATTATTCACTTCTATAGAAGTGGAAAACTAACACTTAGAAGAGGCATTGAAGTGTGTGCTACCTGGTGTCCATATTTCAAAATGCTCAACTGACATCCATACCATTTTTAGAAGAGATTAAGATAGCTTTGTTTGAATGTGTGAAATCCCCCAAATTTCTAACCCTAAACCCATGGTTTCAGGACTGTGAACCCGGAACACAAGTCGGCGACAATTGTGGGCCATTCGAGTCGAACCTAAATATTTGGAAGTGGACCCAATGCTAGTAGATGAGCCTTGTAATGACTCAACTTCTCTCCTAGGTTTTAAGAGGAGAGAAAAGGTCAATCACGATGGTGTTAAAAAACGATTTTGGCACATCTAGAAACCGGCGATGGAGAATCCAATCGATAGGTAAATATACCCAAACAAAGATAATTGAAAGACCTTTCATACAAGCCAAAAACACTTGAATTGGACCTTGGTTGGGGGGCCAACCAAGGGCCAACGATAGGACCGATCAATAGGTCTAGACCGACCGCCCCTCCCCAATGTCGGGGCTGTAACAACCCTCGTATTTCTAACACGGGATCCACATTGCAGGTTCGAGTACCGGAAGATCCAACTGAAATAAATTGTGGAGTATCCGGATTGAAGTCCAAGATCCATACCCTGAGCTCATGGATCTGGATTCCACCGATGAAGAACCTGCCTCACTGGGAATCCAAAGAATAACCTGTAGAAACCCTGATGGACTGGAAAAGTGGATCACTAGTTAGAGTCAAGATGTGATTGAAGATGTCTAGGATCAAGGTAAGAACACCTCCCCCCCCCCCCCATGTTGTTTAGGGTTTGGTTAGAGTTGGGGATCAACCACTTAAGCAAAGCACCCAAGTAATGAAAAGTGTTAGGGGGCAGTTGCTTAAGGCGGTTGATTGATCATCAACCAACCGCCCTAAGTGACCGCCCATGTCTGCTTACGAGAATTAAACCCTATTTTGCTCCAGCGCAACCTCAACCTTTTTACTCATTATTATATTCGTGGAGGCTCCTATGGACGGTTAGGAGTCAAAGAACATGTGGTGGAAGGTGAAGGAAGCGTGATTTGCGAGGTAGATCCAATCCCTTGTCAGTTTAATGAATTAATTGGAGGTAAGTTGATCTTACACCCTCTATATCATTTCCTCATCTCTTTGAATGGTGTTGATCCACCCACCTTGATTGGTGATAAATTATTTATGATGGTTCTATCCTCCCATCAATGATCTTGATCGAATCAAATCCAAAAACAGATCCTTGCATTCGAATATTAGATTGATCTGATTAAAGGAGATGATGTAGTAATTGAATCATTAGAATTTTAGGGTTTTGATTTGTGCTTGTGATGTAGACTCCTTAAGGACAAATTTTGGATTTAGATCATCCCAAAATCAGATTAAATTGGGAGATCAAAAGTCAAAATTTCAAACTTAGAAGTAGTCTGGAACTGGGGAGGTCGCTTAGGGTGGTCGCTTGCCCAACCAACCGACCCAAGCAACTAGTTGGGTCATAGTAGCTAAGTCAATTCAATTGTTGCTCTACTTTGACTCATGTCTTTAATGTATTTTTATAACTCTATTCTAGGTAATCTCTGAAGTTCTCTGGACTTTCTAATTGTGAGGTTCGATTGCAATTACAATAGTTTTTACGCTTCTACATGTAAAGATACATTCTTACATATATGCACTGACATAATCTATGATGAATTCTTATATCTTTGAATGCATTTGTCATCTTGCAACTTGTTGTAATTGTAGGTTCATATGAATTATGATTAATTATGTCTTGTGAATAATGATGAGATGTACTTAAATTGCTATGTGATGTTAGATGTCTAATTATGTGATGATGATTGTTGATGTGATGTGACTATGGTAGAGGGTATCCATATTGGGTATCCATTGCTTGAGATATCAGGGATTGTGGTATGGGATACTGCCTACTAATGCCCCCAGCACAATCATGGTTGTTGGATGACATACCTAAGAAGTCTAGATTACATGGCTAGGTACCCATACATGCTACTATCCTTTCGATAGGGATATTGAAGCAGAATGACCCGTGATGATGGTGATGTGACTCTATCTCATCCTACAGTTGTTGCCAGTCCGTGCAGAGAGTCAGTGGTCCACTGTTAATCATACTTGGTAGGATTGCATATGTTAGGGTTGGGCTCATGGGCGTCCAATGAGCGGCTGGGAGTCATGAGGGGACATGAGAGTATTTGCCCCAACAATATGTGGATGACCATTGGGTTGAGGAATGGAGTCCAACAGAGGTAGCTAGTCCATGAGGATTCTCATTCCTAGGTAGAGAAGGATACTGAATCGAGTTGGTTGGTGCGATAGGGGAAGTATATGGACTACATGTAGT
The DNA here is from genome assembly GCF_041222555.1 of Hakea prostrata. Taxonomy (NCBI): domain Eukaryota; kingdom Viridiplantae; phylum Streptophyta; class Magnoliopsida; order Proteales; family Proteaceae; genus Hakea; species Hakea prostrata. Next base: position 70,109,621 of record NC_142606.1, on the reverse strand, counting down.
AAGTCATTGTATGACCTTGCATTGGATTAGAAACCCTGACATGTGACAATACTCATGCCAATGGTCGTGGTGAGGGAGTGTGGACCTAAACCCCATCCATGGTAGATTGATGAGAACTGAACCCCTTGCCCTGGATCCCAACAGAGGTAACCAGTCCATGAGGGATCAAAGTGACTGGACCTACCCAGAGGAGGGCAGGTGTTATATCTTAAAGCATGTCTGCCATATTAGAGACTCGCATAGTTAGATTTGTAGTTGCATCCATATACTTGCATATCATTCTTTATATATGTACTTACCCTGATACACTGTCGATATGTATGTGAGATGTGTTTCCTTACTGAGTTCATCAGAGCTCATTCCTTTTTGTGTGATGAATTATATTATGAAGATGGGTATATTGGATCAGGAGAAATTTCGTGTGACTGGAATGACTCCTGTGAAGAAGCTATGGCGGCGCCAATGGGTGACGAAGATATATGTCTTGAAGCCACTTGCGGATGCCTAGAGTGCGCTTATAGCAACCATTGATGGCAAGAGGAGACAGATCGCTCGACATTTTGAGAAGTCGGTAGAGGAAAGCTAGATGACTCCCTTCATTGCTAAATTAGAAGAAAAGACCCTTGCTCACAAGAGAACACAAAGAAACATTTAGAATTTATTAAACTTTTGCTTCTGCTAAACTCGATCAATTTTGGGAACATATTATATTATTCCTTTTTGCTTTGATTCGTTTCCTTTGGAGTATTTGGACTCTTGTAATTCCTTTCATTTAATTATTTGAATTTATTCTTGCTCTTGATTATTATTGAGTGCATTTATTGTCATTGATGGGTAAACTGTGGATCTTGTGACAGATTGCACCTACGGGTTGTTAGGTAGACCGATACCGGCAAGTGGGGTGTGATAGGGGCAGATTTGAGAATTTGTGTATAAAAACCCTATTTTTAAGCTCCTACTCACCCTACACGCATTTTATAATGCTAGTGCGAGGCTTAAGCTTGGGGAGGAGGAGGAGAAACCAAGAAGAAAATTGGATTCCATCCACGAGAAGACACGCCGAGACCCGAATCTTAGCAGAGTCGTTGGAAAAGGTAAGAGTTCTTCAAACCCTCTTCTTTAAACCTATGTTCATGGGGTCTTCTTCACAATATTTCTAGTTTTCAGTAGTTGGATATTAGATGTAATGAATGCTAGTATTTATGTTTCTCTTTAGTTTCTTAGTAGTTTGTACGAATCGTTGCAAATGATTTTGCATTTTGACTCTCTAAGACACCATGGCGATTTAGAGAGCCAAATTTGGGACTTTTCGATTTGGAGCAAATTGGGACAAATTGATTATACCTCTAGGACCATATTATTGTTAATTAGAAGTTCCTAAAGTTTCGTTTCGATCTGACTTTGAATCGGTTGTGAAATAATGTTTTTTTCACCGAAACTAGGTTAAGAACGGCAGGTTTGACACCTTATGACAGATTGGGTTTGTGTGGTAGGATTTTAGACCTCTTTTGAAACCCAATTGGTTTCTAATTAATATCTATCAAATCTCTTATGTGATTAGGATTATTTTGAGTATAATCACCAACTCTCAAGAGTGAATTTGTGACTTTGAAGAGCAAATTCAAATTGGAAGGTGAGGAATAAACTAACCATGTCTTGCATGTTTAAGTATTGTTAATTTCATTCTATTAGTGATGTAATTTGCTTTCATTGTTATCTATCATGATATGCTTGTGTGTGACTTTGCGCAAACGGAAGGTAAGATTATATGGTTGTGTATTATGTCTACTTTTGAATCTTAAACTATCGATATGAGAATGATATGAGAACATATGTGAATGAATGATGATTGGATGAGATTATTCTCTTATCCTATTTACCAGCTAGGGTTGTGGGTTCGCCCATTACCCTAGTGACCTCATGAAGATATCTAAACTTAGGTTCATGAATATTGGGTGTCTAGAAGTGTTGGGCTAGGTATCCTATGAGTTCTACTACCCTTCCGGTAGGGGTATTGAAGCCGTTACCCTTGATGTCAGTGGTTGGGTCCTGTGTGTCAAGCGGGCCCCACTTGTCATCATAGATTTCTAAGGTTGCATGTAATAGATAAGGGCTCCTGGGCGCTCAAGACCGGTAACCAACCCTTGAGAGGACATGGAGAGCATCATTTCCATTATATGTGGATGACCATTGGGTTAAGGAATGGGATCCAACAGATGCCTCCGATTGATGATACCATTCATAGGTGGGAGGTTATCGAACCAAAAGGGCACTAGGCATGAGGGGAGATGTCTGAACTATATGTAGTATGAGACCGTATGACCTTGCATTGGGCTTAGAGTTATCCCTGACACGCGCTAAATCGCATACCAAATGGTGATGTGAGATAGTGGTGACTTATACCCCAACCACGGCTTGACGGACTTTACCCAATTGCCGCGGAGAATCCAATAGACGTCTCTTGTTGAGGGAGAGTGATTGAGACCGCCCAAAGGAGATTGGTGTTTCACTTAATGCGTGTCGACCATAGAGACCTCACAGTAGAGTTAGGAGCATCATATTATAAACATGCATCACTTTACTTATGTTATGATTTACTTTGTCACTTATGAATATGATGTGGAAGTCATGGTTGAATGCATGACATGAATGTTTAGTTGACCACACTGAGTTCTGTGAACTCATTGCTTTTATATCTGTATGTTTTTTAAATTTCTCTACAGGGTATGAAGATTCCACCCAAATGGAGGAGCCATTGCCAGAAGATTATCAGGATGGGGCATTTAGGGAAGAGGTGGAGGCACATGATGCTTCGTGTCAGGATTGCTCCTATGGAGCCCCCACCAATAGAGTGTTCTTTAGTTTTCCGCTACAAACAAACTTATTTCCTTTCCATTTGAACTTGGATAGTTTATTTGATTCGCTTTAATCAAGATGATTGTAAACCTTAACATTTTTAGACTTTATGATTTGACATTTGAACTTGATTTATTCTTGTCCTTTTGATTTGCTATATCATATGTTGTATGGAATTGTCACTAAACCGAGATCCTATAGTGTATCACCCCCACGGGTATTTAGGTATGACCGGATCTGGCGGGGAAGGGGGTTGTGACAGAAGGTGATATCACGACCTTGATTCATACAAGTTCTAACTTCTTTATGATGTAGTAGGGGCATCTTGAGTCATCAATCCATAAATGACCCTACAAAATAGAAGTGAATAATAGGTGAAAGATAAACTTAGGAGAACTAATATTGACAAGGTGCATAATGAACCTAACTTAAATAAAACACAATAAATATATATATAAAAAACACAAGCCACACAAGTACTATTAAATTAAACAAGCATAAACCACAATAATGTCTATAAAATATTAAAGTGCATAAAAGATGGAAGAACTTAGGTTCTAAAATATTACAACCTAATATCAAGCACAAGCGTGGACAAACACAAGAGTAGACCCGGGGGAATCAAACGATAGTCAAGAGTGGAACCAAGAACACTAACTCCTAGGTGGAGGTTGTGGTAGGTACTGCTACGAGATAAGATCCCAATGCATGATTTGGTTTTGGACATCCCTCATTCGGTGAACCATCTCCTGCTGTTGAGCTTGAATATTAGTAATCCAGCGACTCATGTAATTCTGATTCTATTCCACCCTACCTAGGGCTACCAAGAGAGAAGCCCATTGTGCAGGGTAAACAGAAGTAACAGAAGATGTCCTCCTAGGGCAAGAACACTCACCCTCCTCCATGTAACGCTAAGGTGGCTCATTCTCGTGGTATCTAGCTCCCTCACCATCAGCCGTCAAAATAGGAGAGTAGTGCCCATCCCGAATGCCCATCTGAGATAAAAGTCTCCTCCCAATATTCTCACCTAAATTCTTCCTCAATTCCTCTGTATCAATAAGATCCACCCTAAAGTGTCTTAAGATGCGGGTCAAGAGTGTGAAATCCCCTAGATTTCTACCCCTTTAACCCGTGGTTTTAAGACCGTGAACCCGGGCCTCAAGTTGGCAACAACCATGGGTCTCAAGCCCGAAGGATTACGAGACTCTCCTTGCTTGGAGGGTCCCACCCCCCCCTTCTCATTCGAAGCTAAGCCATAGGCTCCTTCTTCCTTCTGGAGTTTCGGTCGAAGCGCCTTCCTTTTTGAAATCTATAGTTGGGGAATCAGTTATCGGAAATGGAACCAATGTTGGTGGATGACCCTTGTGGTGACTCAACAACTCTCCTAGAGTTTAAGTGAAGAGAGAAGATTAATCACGATGGTATAAAAGGGTGATTTTGGAACGTCCATAGATCGACGATGGAGAATCGATTGACACGAATAAGGTATCAAATCGAAGATCGTCGAAAGACCTTTCATCAAGCCGAAATTCACCAAATTCGGAGTCCTTTTGGGGATCCAATCATGGACCGGTTGGTTGGGCAGGTTGGCTGAACCACCCCCCCCCACCACCACCACATTTTACGTTTAGGGGCAAAACGGAATTTTGGGTTTTTAAGCCCTATTTTATGTTTTAACTCATTCGTAACCGCATTTCTTTATGCAAGAATGAGTTTGAGGCTGCAGGAAGAGGAGAAACCAAGAAGAAGAGCGGTTCCCATCCTTCCGAAGGTGTTTTGTGATTCGAATCTTCGCGAAAACATTAGGAAAGATTAGTTTTCTTTAACCCTTCTCTTTAAACATAGTTTTGTAGGTTTTTCTCTTCTCTTCTTTTGTGAGATCTTGGAAAGGAAGAGTATTAGGTATCTTGGATGCCCTTGTTTTCTTGTATTAATGTTTCCCTAGTATGGGTGTAATGGTACATTCTCTTGCAAAAGATTTTGGAATTTGACTCTCCGAGTTGCCCACGAATGATTTAGGAGAGCCAATTTAGGTTTTTTTATATTAAATTGGATCAAATTGAAGGTACCCATAGGATTTTTTTATTGCCAATTAGACTTTCCCAAAGTTTCGTTTCAATTAGACTTCAAATCGGTGACGAATTAGAGATCATTCACTATTAAGATTGAAAACTACCCTTTTCAAACTAATGGCCAAGATTCTATTTTCGTGGGAAGATTTTGGGATATCCTTTGAAACCCAAATTGACTTTAATTTGTGATAATTAATTCTCTTGCATGAATAGATTTATATACCGTTAGTCACCAAACTATGGGAGTAAATTACTGATATTTGGAGAAAGGAATCTAGTTGAAAGGTGAGGAATATACTTAACCTTATATTACATGTATAATGAAGTTACTTGCTTTAATATTGATATCTTTACATGTATAATAGCCTTTATGAATTGGGCCCATAAAGAAAGGTGCTGAACACCCTGTGAATTCTTTTAACTGGTAGAAGCACAGCAGCTCGATCGGTGAAAAAATATGAAAAGAATCAATTGAATCTTCCGCTGTTGAGCGTGTTCTCCTTCCGCTTTTGAGCGTGTTTTCCTTCTTCCTTCCCCTGTTATTCGCCATTTCACTTCTCAGCTTTGGCATTCTTTTAAGCTGTCCAACGGTATCATTTCCCTTTTCACTCTCCACTCTTTCCTCTCCTAAACATTGATATCGTTCTTCCCTTAACCCCCTCTCTCTTTCAATGTCCTCTACAAGTGGTTCTGTTAGGAATATGCAGGAGCTAATACCTTTTTCTGGAGATCGAAACCCACATTCTAACCCTATACCATCTTCCCCAACACCATCCGAAGACCCTTCAGCTGGAAGCGACAGTGATGAATCGATGACAATCTCACCCTTGATGCATCGATGAAGTTAGAATCCAGAAGGTTCGGGAAAATAATTTGGTGGGTTATGTTCTTGAAGGAAGACCGTTCTGATTACAGGGGGTCACTGAAGGTCTCGTTATGGCTTGGAACCCTACTCATAAGGTGGAAGTCACCTCTCTGGAAAATCGACAATTTCTATTTCATTTTCACCATGCTATGGATATGAATAATGTTCTACTTGAAGGTCCATGGTCTGTTACTGGAAATTTGTTGATATTACAACCATGGAATAGCCATAGAAACAATGATTTCTCAATATGCGAGTTCTGGGTTCAATTACATCAATTCCCTGTGGAACTTCAATATCCTACGATTATTGGAAAGGCGATGAAGAAAATTGGTAAACCTCTGAAAATTGTGATGATAGAGGGCTTACAATTTGGTCACAGAGTATGTTATATTCGGGCGAGAGTTCAGGTGAAAATTCTAAAACCTCTCCGGGAAACCATTCATATTCTTGGGCAAATGGGAAACCAAGCGATAGTCTCTATGAAGTATGAAAAACTTCCATTATTCTGTTGTTTTTGTGCTATGCTCGGCCATGAGGAACGTTGATGTAACAGGAAGTTTGAGATGTTTCAACAGCATCAGCGAGACCATGGTTGCAATAACGCCATGAGATGTATTGAGCTTCCCTCTCCGAAATGCCATCCAGATATTAGAAGCCCTCCCTCGATGTCGTCAACAACGGAATGTAGTTCAAATCTTCGAAGACACGGTTTCTTCCTCCCTATGGTGAATATGATTCCGGTAGTGCTTAGGCCGTTGCAGATTCGGGTGTTAGGGCATCTCCTACACCTGAAGGAGAACCGTTGGGGACGAAGCACTCTCGTACCCGATCCCGACAATTGCGGGCGGAGACCGGATGGCGAGAGGCGTGGAGCAAACAAATACGAAAGTGGGTATGGCTGCTGGGAACATCAACTCTCGTACACAAATGTCAGATCCTTCGAGTAACGTACCTAAATTTCATACCTTTTCAATTAATTCCCTTGATCCGAGAATCAATTTGGCCCCTGTCTTCTCTCCCAGGATTCAACTTCATCAAACCTTCCTTCCCAACTGAATCAAGAGTGGTCCCAACCTAACCACCCTTTACCAGAATTTGTCCCTTCAGGTCCCACTTTATCCATGCCACTTCCCTCACCTGTTCAAGATTTTTTTAAACCGATGTCCTGAACACTCAACAGTTGTTTTATCCCTTCTCCATCACATGGCCAGCTATAATATTAACCCAAATCATGTTGAATCATCAGATGGTATAACTTAAACGACCGTTAAACTAGGATTGGTTGAGCCGGAAACTTTTCCAACCCTCTTTTTTAATCTTGAACCAAATCCATCCGGTCCTACCGATCAGGATACCAACTCTACCCTTAACTACACTTACTCATAACCTTTCTCAACCGTTGGACTCTCAATCTCTTATCACTGATATTCCTTTAAATTCTCCCCCTCAATGTCAGAAACCGCTTCCTGTAACCAAAACAGCTTTACGTATCTCAGGTCCATCAAAACCTATACCCAAAGGAAAGAAACCAAGACTCAACAAGCGGTTGGTGGATCAAGGGAAAGTTAAGCTGCATTGTTGAGATGTTTAATGCTTTGAGAAGCCTTTTTTAATGTCTGGACCCGTGGTGAGTGGAGATCGGTCCCACGGGGGGAGCAATGAAAATCATCATTTGGAATTGCCGTGGTTTGGGGAACCCACGGGCAATTCGAGCTCTTAAAATTTTCTCCAAGTCTAAGAAAGCCGACTTCTTGTTTCTAATAGAAACAAAAACAATGGAAATAGAATGGAGTATATCGGGAGGAAGATAAATTATGATAGAGTTACGCTTGGGTGGATTCGGTGAGGTGCTTCGGAGGTTTATCTATTTTGTGGCTAAATAATGTTCGGGTAACGTTATTAAGTTCCAACAACAAGGTTATTGATCTTGATTGCATCACGAGAATGGCAATTTTTTCCTAACATGTGTATATGGAGATCCGGTGAGGGAAAAACGTCAGGGCGATTTTGGACCAAATTACCGGATAGGAGCTGCTCGTAATTCACCTTGGTTATGTGTAGGGGATTACAATTCTTATCTAGGATGGCATTAAAAAAGTGCGGAGGGGTCGAGAAATGGAGAGAAGAATTTTCAGAATTTCAAAGATATGATTTTCAATTGTCTCTTGGTGGAGCCGGAGGTTAAAGGCTGCTTCTATACTTGGAACAATAGAAGAGGTGGAGCGGACAATATTCGAATCAAACTAGATCGAGCTTTTGTTAATGTTGAATGGAGCGCCCATGAAAATGCAACGGCTATGGTTAAGTCTATAGCTTATTCGATCATAATCCATTATGCATTGATACATGTGGTAGACCTCCCTCTCGGTTCCACGTCCCTTTAGCTTTGAAGCCGCTTGGTTTCAACATCCACAATGTTTGGAAGTCATTGAAGATTTGTGGAAGTTACCACGATTAACCGGTCCTATCATCCTATCAAACAAAAAGGTGAGAATTGCAAATCTGCTCTTAAGAAATAGATTTCTAGTGTATTTTGAAGAATTCAAGTGAATATTGTTGCATTAAAAAACCAATTACAAGTCATTCAATGTAAAGATGATGTATCATATTCGGCGGAAGAGGAAAAAAAATCATTGGACTTTTGAAGGAAGAACTTTTACGGGAGGAAATCCTTTGGCACCAAAAATCCAAGGTATCTTGGTTACAAAGTGGGATAAAAACTCCAGATTTTTCCATTCTACTACCATTTGCAAGCGGCATAGGAACCACATTGATGGACTTAAAAATTCTGAAGGGCAACGAGACCAATTCGAAGTAGCAGGCGAGAGGGGTATTGCTTGGAACATTTCGGGAGGCTCTTACTTCACATGGAGTCAATCCGGAGGCTCAAAGGCAAGCAATGAACTCAATGAATTTGGTTATTCTTGATGAGGTAAACAATTTATTATGTAATATACCTAGTCTGAGGAAATTTTATCCAACTTTGAAATGTATGGGTCCTTTAAAATCACCTGGACCGGATGGGTATCCCCCCCCCCCATTATTCTTTCGGAAGGCTTGGCCCATTGTGAAGGATGATATCATCCGGTTTGTCTCTAGATTTTTTAGTTTGGTGTTTTACTTGAGGAGCTGGATTTTACCTATATTTGCCTATTACCCAAGGTGGATAGCCTTGAATTATCGGACCAATTTCGCCCCATAAGCCTTTGTAGTGTGGTGGTGAAAATTGTCTCTAAAATTATGGCGGAAAGGCTATAAACCCACCTCCCTCATATCATCTCACCTTCCCAATCGGCTTTTGTACCCGACCATCTCATTTCCGACAATATTTTCATTGCACATGAGTTGTTTCATTACATTCGAGCAGGAAAAAGGGAAAAAAAGAAACTATTGGCAATGAAAATAGATATGAGAAAGGCTTATGATTGTTTAGAATGGTCCTTTATTGAGGTTACTCTTGCAAAGCTGGGCTTTTGTGAGCAGTGGGTAAGCCTAGTAATGACCTTGATCAAATCAGTTTCTTATACTCTACTTGTAAATGGCATTGAAAGTGGGAAGTTTACTCCTTCTCGGGGTATTCGCCAAGGTGGCTGTTGTCTCCTTTCATTTTCATTTTGTGTTCCCGAGTTCTCGGTTCTATTATCGGGTGCGGTTGAAAGGGAAAGGCTGGTGCATGGTGTGGGGTGCGAAATCGGACACCCCTATTTTCCATTTTCTGTTTCTTTGACGATTGCTTATTATTTGTTGAGGCAAAGCTATCGGAAATTGCTTGTTTGAAGGATTGTTTAGACCTTTATTGTGGCGCTTCGGGGCAAGAAATTAACTTGGCTAAATCAAGCCTTACCTTCAGCCCTAACTCTCCTAGCCGTATTATGAGGTGGTTTTCGAGAGTCTTGAAGGTGAAGTATGGTGCGGGCCCATCGAAATATCTTGGACTCCCCACGGATTTTGGAACTTCTAAGAAAGACATCTTTATGGAATTAGCGGAGAAGTCAACTAAAAGAATTCAAGGATGGAAGTTCCGTTTCTTATCTTCAACAGGTAGGGAAATTCTTATAAAATATGCGGTGAGTTCGGTCTCTTCCTATACTACGGTATATTTTTCAATTCCATCATCGGTTCATGATAAAATGAGGAAGTCAATGTCGAGATGTCTTTTGGGGGGGAGGTGGAAGGCAAAAGAAAATGCATTGGATATCATGGTCGCAACTATGTCGATCGAAGGAAAGAGGAGGATTGGGTTTCGGGGGAACCGGTTCATTCATAATAAAGCCTTACTTGCTAAAGTAGCATGGCATTTATGGACTCAACCCACTTCTTTATGGGCCCAATTCATTAAGGTACTTATTTCCCTAATTCAAACTTTCTGGCAGCCCAAAACAGCAATAATCCTTCATGGGCCTGGAAAAGTTTAATGATAGGAAAAAAAGTTGTCCTTGATGGGTTTATTTGGAAAATTGGTAATGGGCTGAATATAGACATTTGGAACAGCAAATGGGTAAGCACTCTACCTTCTTTCAGCATCAGTACCCCACGACCTAACGGTTGTTCAATATCTAAAGTAGCTGATCTATTTGATCCGGTGTCTAGATCGTGGAAGGTGGACTTATTAAGAAGTCCATTCACTGCAGTTGAAGTGTCAGAAATTATGAAGATTAGATTGAATACCACTTCTATGGAGGATAAACTATATTGGGGAGGAGCCAAAGATGGGAGATTGACATTGAAAAGTGCATATCATTTTCTATCTAATCAAAGGGATGAAGCGGCAGCGAAGAATCCATCCTCATCTAAGATCCATGAGTGGGAGCTGGTGAAACCAACAACTTGGCAGCTGTTATGGAAGATCAAAACTCTACCAAAAGTTGTGAATTTTATATGGAGAACATGCGCACAAGGACTTGCAATGGGAAATAGTATGATCAAGAGAAATATGGATGTGGATCAAAGTTGCAAGCGATGTGGTATGGAGTGTGAATCAGCTGATCATGTCCTCTTTGAATGTCAATTTGCTAATGCGATCTGGTTTGGCAGCGGTCTTTCCTTCCTTGTTCCAAGCAGTGAACCAAAACTACATTTAATTCTTGAAGATTGGAATAAGAAATGTTGTACTTCCAAGGTACATCGGGCTGAAACATTCACCTTATTTTCTTTCATTTCTGGTCCATATGGTTGGCACGCAATGAGATGTTGTTTGGGGCTGTTACCCTTTCACCAATGGAAGTAATTAGTAAAGCACAAGCTGCATTTATAGAGTTCATGGAGGCATATATATATATATATATATATATATATATATATATATATATATATATATATATATATATATATATATATATATATATATATATATATATATATATATATATATATATATATATATATATATATATATATATATATATATATATATATATATATATATATATATATATATATATATATTATTATCTTGTGACTATGTCTTCCTATTTTTCAATATCTTTGAATGGGTGATATGAGATGGATGAGATTGAATGGATTGAGTTTTACTTGTTGAATCCTAAATTATTGATATAAAAATATATGGATGATATTGAATTAAATTTCTCCTTTTATTTTATGTTGC